>NW_027464941.1:0-110377 GCF_043290135.1 Rhipicephalus microplus
CCCCCGTGTGGCTACGACGCACGCTGCCGGACTTGAACGGTGACATGGAGCCAGGACTGGCCCTGCTACGAACGCTGTACCTTAGTCGAGGCGAACTGTTTCCTCGAGGAGATCCCTTCTGTCCTGCGAGGCTAAAGTCGAACCAACGGTTACAAGCAGGCGGGAAAGGTTCTAGCGGTCACTAAATGAGGTGAAGTAAGCTCTCCATAAATGACTCATTAAAAGGGCCCTGAAACACCTTTTTCAAGTAACCATAGAATTACTTCACTGGAAAAGCTCATTGTCTTACGAAATCAACGCTGCAAAAATTTCAAGAATCCGTCCAGTGGGAGTGGAGTTACAAAGATTTGTCGCATGCTGCAATCGCATTCTTTCGTCCGGACGAAAGCGCTGGAAACTAAGCAGGGAGGGATTACAGGGGCAAAGAAACTACGTAGCATGCGCCTCGTCACCTTGAACAATTCTATTTTTTTTTCTTCGAATGCACGGCTTCTTCACAGTGATCGCGTGCGCACGCGTGGACAAGTGACCTCCTTCCGCGGTCTTCCCTGCAGGACCAAGCGCCATGTTCAAATCAGCCAATGGCTGATAGATGGGCTTGCTGCGTATGATTCTTGACATGTCTTCTGTCATTTGTCGAGAGAAGAAGAGAAAGCAACTTTTAGCTGACCTTGATATTTTTTAAGTGTGAATACACTTTATAAGCGACCCCAAACCATCCACCGCTGTCGGCGGCGTCCGCAGTCTTCTCTCTATCTTTAAAAGAAAGAGGACTTGGCGGGCCGCAGCGCGACGCTCTACCGATTAAGCCACGGACGCGACGCTGATATCGGTGTCAGTAACGCGCCTTATACCCCCTCCCCCTTCGCTCACTCCTCCGCTCTCCTCGCTCGCTGCAGCTGCGCGCGCACCCCTCTCTCTCGCACGCCCGCCTTCTCTCTCAGTCTCCCGTCGAGAGCGGGTCGTGAGGGGGAGTAAAGTTAAAATCAGTTGGCATTCGCCAGTGAGTTAACGTAAACTCCCCCGTGTGATCAAATTGCGATTCCCAGGAACCATTACACCATAAAGGCACCATAGTGTGATTATTATAATAGTGCGAATTAATAAATACCCCTCATAGCATCACCCCGTGTATTCGCACTTAACCATGTTCACCCTCGGGGAAATGCTTGGAAGTTTTTTTTTATTCCAGGCCGTGTGCTGCGCTATAATATGGGAGCCTCTACTACCGATCGGCAGCGTTTTCTGACCATGCTCAAAAAGTGTTGCAGGGGCCCTTCAATGCAGTAATCAGAACGAGGTGCCGATTCGGGCAAAGAGGACTAAGGCACGAAGTGTCGAGACATCGTACAACGATGAATGGCAAAGCAGGCTAGATATCACTCGCACATGGACCAATCTAGAGTTTTTCTGTCATAAAGTCACGTGAACAGACTGCTGGCGTCACGAGTTGTGCCGATAAGATGGAAAACGCTAGGAGGAAAAAGCGGTGGTTCTTTGCATTTAAGGAGGTTTTTAGGGTCATTTACCGGGTTTGAGAAAGCAACACAAGCAAGCACAATCTCACCCCTTGAACCACTGGTAGATCCTGCTGCGCCGTTCCTGATCGCGATGAATGGCCGCGTTGATCCTAGACTTGAAGCGTTTCCCCAACTTGCCAGTGGGAGATGCCCCCTTGCTACCACTGACCGTGGCCCGCGGTGACCGGGACGACAGCCTGGGCGACGACGACTTAGGTGACTTCGACCTCGGGAAAGACGGCGGGCTCGTCTTCCGTCGACGCCTCGAGGGGCTACCGGTGACGGACCTTGCCGGCGACGGTGAAGACGAACGGCTTTTCCTGGCTGGCGAGCCGCGGCTCTTGGAAGGCGATGATGACGTCGCCTTTCTGCGCGGGGAGCCGGCGCCTCGCTTCAATGCCGCTTCGCTGCCGGCCGCCTCCGCCGGGGACGGCGACCTCCCAGAACGAGAAGGGCTTTTCGTATCGGGCTTGTCTGCCATGACGGTGCGTCCTCGTTCAGTCTTCTTCTTCGTCTACTTCTTGTTCCCTAGTGATGAGACATACATGCTGCAGGGAAGTCACCAAGAAGGAAGCTTGTAAATACCTATACAGGGTGTATCAAGAAGAAATTTTTCCAACAGTGTTTAAAAATTACAGAAAGGAGGCATCTTAGTGCTCCCTGCTGCATTTCCTTGCCTGTGGAAGAAGGCGTCTTCTGCTGCGCACAAAATATATACTTATCGTAGCAAATATATAAATTAAAGCAAGCACCAATTTAACGAGTGGAAATAGCGGGTACCGCCTAAAGTGGAACTTAAAGTCCATCCAATAAATAGTCCATAGCCACTTATAAATTCGGGAAAGGCGGTCACTGGTATCACCGCAAAGCGATGAAATGCGTCTGATTCAACAAGCGAAACATAAACCGACGCACCCAGGAGCGCATCTGCCATTCACTTCGACAATGCCCTCAACGAAGGGAAGACACTGTTTCTCTCGAATTAAGGGAGAAGAATAAACGAGCTTCGATGAACAGCCGATAGCATGCCATGAAAGAAAGTGTCTAGATTGACGGCTGATAATGACGAGGTAAACAGTGCCGTCACGGCGGTCGTTTTCGAAGTGAGTGGTAGGTGCACTGTTTGGTGCGTTGGTTTTGCGATTTCGCCAGCTAAATGATCCAGATTTCATCGTTCCGTGGTGATTACTAGTGGCCGCCCTTTTAAAATTTCATGTGGCTGTGGAATATACGTATGGAAGACTTTAACTTTTCCATTGGACTCCGATCGGAAATCGTCCAAGGTTGAAAAGTTAATTGCTTTGCTTTCTATGGTTACTGCCGTAATTAGGTTCAGTTACATCTGAAAATGTCTCCTGCCAAAATAAAGGGAATGCCGCAGGTAGCACGCAGAAGCCTCCTTTCTGCGATTTTTAAACATGTAGCCAACAGTTCTTGAATCGCCCTGTATATGTGGCATATATGCATATATACTGTGGAAATCCGGAGCGCCTACCCCTTTCGCACCGGGTTCCCAGCTAGCACGTTGTGTTGGCACCGTACTACTCCACGGACCGGATGATGATGAGTGGCTCGAAAGCACCCATCTGTCCACCCGTGTGTACAAATATCCGTGCGTGCGTCCGTTCACCCGTCCGTCCATGCGTACGTGCGTCTGTCTATGCGTCCATCAGTCCGTTCGTCCGTCCGTGCCTCTGTCCGACTGTCCATATCCGTCCGAACGAACAGACGGACGGACGCTTCGCCCCTCATCATCGTTCCCTCCGTGCATATATAGCATTTATTTTTCTTTCTACGCTTCTCGTAATGACCTTGAACTGCCCCTAAACCACTCTGAGTTGAAAGACGAGAGAGCGGTTTGTTTCTCGTCTTCACTACTTTTCCTATAGAGGTGATAGTTCATCCTTGCCGCTCAAGTCTCCATAAAACGCATGGACAAAATCACCACTAACTGCTGAGCTTGTCACGAGTTTACCTTTCGTGCTCCTCGAAGGATAAGTTGCTGCGGTGCTCGGCCGCTGACCCAAAGGTCACGGGTTCGATCCTGGCGGTCGCATTTCGATGGAGGCGAAACGGCAGAGGCCCGTGTACTCGGCGATGTCAGAACAACCGTCGGTCGAACTTTTGGAGCCCTCCACTAAAGCAACTCTCATAACCATCTTGTGCTTTTGGGACGTAAAATCTCAAATATTAAGTAACTGAGTGCGCCTTCCGAGCGAGATACACGCAGTTATCGCCTCTTTCCTCTTTGAAGTGCACAGAATGAATTGAAATCCCTCGATCACGCTTTTAGACTTGAGACACGAGGTAGGACGGCCGAGCAACAACATGTCGAAGCAGGGTAGGATACAATTCGCAACGTATATTCTCCGTATATGGACCATTCGAGAGCTCATTTCTTCGTGAGGTCACGTGGGGCAACCTTGACGGCAGTAGTTATGCTGGAAGGACTGGCGATGTCGGGAAAGAATAATGTGTTCGGTCTATGTACTTTCAGAGGACGTTTAGGGGCCCTTTAAACAGATAGTATCATGGCGCTAATCTTTATTCTTTTTGCGCCCTGTTTCACGAAATGCGTTTTTACCACAATCAAGCATGCGTAACCAATATAAGCACCAACTTGCCAACAAGAAGTACTTTCAGAATTCCAGGAAACTTCTGTGACATCTTAAAGATGCCTTTGAAGCAACGAGATTATCCCTATACGAACATTGTCATTTTTATGAAAGGGAAGATCCGTGCGTTGGACAAATGGCTGGACCCGCACCACCCACACAGAGCGACGTAGCACCGAAATATTGAAATGAAGATCTCGATGGGCTGAGGTTTGCAGCCACTGTCCGGAGAGATCAGCGCCGGCAGTCGGTTTGGTGACGACCGTCTTTGATGAAGTAGAGGGCAACACCTGCTTCATTGAGGGCTCAACAGACATCACATACGCACATGAAAACACAACTACTCAGCCGGTGAGCGCCGGACAATTCCGCCAAACTCCACCAGGCAATTTTCCCCTTTAACTGATATTAAAGGAAATGCACAATTTATTCAAAATGTTACTCACACTTTAAGGTGACACAAAACAACAACACTGGAAGCAAACCGAACCCGAAACCCTGGATAGCCGTGTCTTCAACGTTTTCAAACAAGTACACCTAAAAGAGTAAAAAAACAATCACTAGCTCTTGTCTAGGTCAGGAAAAAAATGCCAGAGTTCTCGAGACATCCTCTCGCGTCAGGGGCATCGACTTAAGCCATCAGCGTTGCCATGGAGTACACCCTTTTTGTAGCGTATTTCAAACGTATATTGTTGCAAAACGAGGCTCCAACGCAGCAGGCGGCCGTTCTTAGAGGACATGGTCTGTAGCCAGGTGAGAGGACAGTGGTCCACTTCCACAATGAACTTGCTTCCGGCAATATAACAAGCCAGTTTCTGGACTGCCCAAACCAAGCACGCACATTCCTTTTCGCTAGCGCTGTAAGCCTGCTCGCGAAGGGTGAGTTTCCGGCTAACATAGAGGACGGGATGCTCTTGATCCCCCTCATCCCTTTGACTAAGAACTGCCCCCATGCCTCTATCACTAGCGTCGCATTGGACTATGAAAGGGCTCGAGTAGTCCGGTGAACTAAGCACAGGTTGGCTCTTAACACTCGCTTCATCACGGAGTGAAGCTTTTCTATCGAGTTCGACTGCGGATGGTAGACTGAACTATGCAATAATTTCACGCCACACCGCTCTAGAAAGGTTGTCGTTAAGGCACTCGTGAAAATGGTGCCCTGGTCTGATTGTATCTCGGCAGGAAAGCCTACCCGGGCAAACACGGACAGAAGTGCGTTCACTACTTCCACGGAACTTAGCTCTTTTAGCGGGACCGCCTCTGGAAATTTAGTAGCTGGGCAGATTAAGGTCAGGATGTGACGGTAGCCTGAAGTTGTCTTGGGCAAAGGACCTACTGTGTCAATTACCAACCGACGAAAGGGCTCAGTGATTACGGGTACCAGCTTCATTGAAAATTTCGCCTTATCTCCCGGCTCACCCACTCGCTGACACACATCGCAAGATTTTACCACGGCCGCTGGATCAAAGCGCACAGGGTGCGGCCTGCTGCGTGCGCCCGAAACAGCGGGAGAGGCCAAGTTCATTCACCTGCCGCCGCGGCGCCACCGGTCAAGGACAATGAAAAGCGGCGGAGTAGCGGTGCGCGCGCGAATTCCCGGGATGTTTTAACTCGCGACTCTTCTTGCTGCAAGCGGACACTTTGAATTTGATATCCTCTCAGTGCTTTGTTCCACCCTACTACGGGACCCATTCCCTTGTGACAAATGGTTCATCGCTACTAAGGGAGACGGAGTGGCCTCGACTAAGCCATCCCGCCGCTGCGACAGTCAGCTTTAAATTCATGCTTATGACAAGTTTGCCCCGTCCTCAGGCCACAGGATTAATACACGTATTTCATATTATTTTACAAAAGAACTTTCAGACCTCTTTTACGGCATTTAACTATAGCACAACGTTTTAGCTTCTCGTTAAAATCACTTTTGAATAAAGGCCATGATTTTATGTTTGCCTTTGCCCGCTGGCGCGACGGTGGATTACATAACCTTCAATTCATTCCAGAGTATTTCAGGAGCTATAATAACTCTAAATTAGCATCCGTCTGCATATTTCCCGTTCGAAGACTGTTGAATGTGAAATTGTCTTCTTTGCTGTGCATGTGGAAATAATGAAAATGCCGGGTATTGTGTTTACAATGAAACGTGCGTTTATTAACTGGAGCTCTACAATCTCTAAAAGATTAGTATATTTTCTAATACAGCAGAACAATTTTGCCTGCATTACAAGGTAAAAAAATGGAGGTGTCATGGTCCTCAAAGGCGCAGAACTTTTCTGGAGAGGGGCTTGTGTGCCAGACTTACAAGACGTTGCACAGTGGCACTCACATTCCCTGCCCAGTTAGCTAGGAGTGGTCGAAGCAGCTTTTAAAAAAAACATCACAGATCCGGTTCGTGTGCTGAAGGCTGCCCGAACCACACCGTAGTGCAGGGCAGGTAACCAAATGTGGAAGGAGGGCTGAGTGAAGAAGTTTACACAGATTTCCACTTCTTCAAACTTCAGTGTCTTTCATCACTTCACTGAATAAGTCACATGCGAGTTTGCAAATTTTCACGATCTCCATGTTGGGATACCGAAGTTGTCCGTTATCGATTTTCTTCACTAAATCGTAGATGCTGCCACACGGTTTCGTCTCTTGCAGGAGAACCTTGCATGATTCACAGGGCAACTGCAAGTAATAAAATAAAGCCAAGTAAAATTTTCATCAAAAGTACTATGCAACAAGTATGTAGGCTTCTTTTCTTACTTCGCTTAGCTAAAGAAAAATATTATCTAAATTTCATAAGAGTGGGAATGAAACAACCTGCGGCAAAAAGAGTGGCATACACGCATATCTGGTGTCGACCCTTACACTGGTGGCACACCGGCGGGGCGGCACCCGCATCCTGATTCGGGCCGGAACCCTGGCTCCGGACTGACCTGAATTTTTCTTCACTCGAGGTCAGCTTGGAACCCTGCCCTTGGTTTTTAGTGGCGAAAGGGAGGGCAAAAGGAGAAAAATATGAAAAAGAGGGAGAACTGCTGGTTCGCATATTATAGTTAACATTCGAAAAAGGCGAAAGTGAAGTGAACATTGTTTAAGACTGGCTGGCGCGCTAGCGACGCGTTCGAAAGAATGCAGCAAATAATGCAAAGCTTAAAAATAATCGTCCTTACCTTCTCCTCACATGCACGCGCGATGTATCCGGCCAGGTATACTAGGGGTGCTAGTTCGAGGTCATCCGGCACAGCAAGCCAAACATTCAATACTTCTAGCTCATAGGAAAGCCGCTTAGCACCGAGGACGACCGCAAGTGGCACGGCCGCGGTGTTACCTTCTCGGGCTTTGAGTTTTAGAGGTGCATTTGTTTCGGAGCTATGGGGAGCGTTTCCACTCTTAGCAGTTTGGAGGATTCCAACCTGGGGAAAAAAGTGCGTAGGTTACATGGGTGTGCTCTCCAACGGGCACCAAATATACCTTTAACAGCTTTTCGGCTGTTAAGACCGCGGTTCTTGCATCAACTCTATCGTTGCCTCCGTTAAACTGTCGAAAGCAACTGAAGAGGGACTACACGGGGTCGCTGTTCAAGGCACGGGTCAAGACGTAGCGAAAGCTGGAAAAAAGTTTGATACCTAAGTCAGAACCAGGGGCGGCGCCAGGGGGGGGGGGGCAAGGGTGGGCTGCAGCCCCCCCAAAATTCTCGCCTGCCCCCCCTATGCCCACCCAAGTGCCCGGAAGCATATATTGAAAACCTAGTAGGAGCAGAGCTAGCTTGCCCCCCCGGAGGAACTCACTTTTCGTGGTTGCCCCCCCCCCCCAGTAAAAACATCCTGGCGCCGCCCCTGGTCAATACACATATACGTAACTGCGATAGAAAATATGAAGGTGAAAAAAGAAAAACCTACTTGTTGTCTAATAGATGTTGAATCAATGCCACAGTTGACCTCGTCGTCATTATCGTTGCCTCGCATGTTTCTTTCGTCATTTTCTTTTTTGTTTTGCCACCAGAAAGCTGAATCTCCTCGATGTACGTGATGAAGTCTACTTCAAGCCACGAAAGACGGTCGTCGTCGATCAAGTAGAATGGTTCTTCCCTTTGACCGCGCGGCTTCACAGCACCAATATTGTGAAGGTCACACCACTTCGACACCATTTTCATGAAGGTGATGGTGGGCAAGCAGTCCTGAAATTCTGTCCCATCAGGGTGGCATTGCGGGTTTTCTTGTAGGAACTCAAGCGTTGCTGTTACGACTGGGGAGAAAACTTGCGTAGCCCTTGACACTTTCATCTTTTCTAAGTTGTTCGGTTCAACGTGTGACTGTGTTAGGAACCTCACTGGCTTTACGAGTAGCTGTGACTGAATGCTGAGTAGCTTCTTCAAGTACAGTCCACCTTGAATTAGATTATCTCCGTCCATCATCTCTCTTTCCACAAGATTATTTCTGAGGTTCTTGATGAGGTGATTCGAATCAAAAGACAAAAAAAGAGGATCACCTTGTCGCAATGGATGTGGCACTACATGCGCAAGCATTCCGTCCTCGGAAAGGCTCTTGAAGAGCGCAACATTTGACTGGTGATTGTCGGTAACAATCCTCGTTACACGGAAACCCACATTTTCGACTGCCTTCATGACATTCATTGTCATAGAACAAAGTTGCTCACTCCTGAGGCTTCGGGTAAAGAAGTACCCAACTGTTATTACATAGGCAGTTGATAGCCCTCGCAGGACGATGCGCAACAACCTGTTCGCCACTTCAGGTGTTGCACATGATTGCTGCTCAGGACCCATGTCAACGAGACCGAAAACCGTATCAAGTTGGCGATCGTACATAACTTTCTGCTGTATCGCCATTTCATCGATGATTAGGGAGCATAAGATTTCTTGTTCGACTTGTAGCACTTGAAACTCTGCGCGGAGGCGTCCTGTTATGAGTGATGTGACGCCTATTTCGCCTGTTGAGTGCCCGATGTACTTCTGTAGTGTGGCACGACAAGGCAACTTGAACAGGCCTCTTGTTCTCACATACTCGTAACCTTTGTTGGAGCACGCTTTCCAGAGGACGCACTCCCTCAGAATTGATTCAGTGTACGCTGGGTTCTTGGAAGCGAAATTCGACACTTGATTCTTGGTAAATTCGGCGGTATTATGGCCTTCGTCTGCGGCTCTTAGTACACTCACAAAACAGGCGATTTTTTTGTTGCTTTCGAAAGCTTGAAGCCGTTCACGAACCGTATCGTGCTGGCTTTGGAGCGTCTGCAGTGACTTACTGAGGCGGGAAATTTTCCGCTGCAGGTGGTTCGTCGTTTTCTTCGCATCCTCTGTCATCCGCTTAAGGTCAAGGTCTGTTTGAGACATTTTATCTGTACATGAACTGGTTTGGCACATACTATCAGCAGGCAATGAACAGTCCCACGTTCCATCCGAAGACCCGCTTGGTGCGACATGTTTTTGATCTCCGAAGAGATCAGGCTCGACATCTTCATGCCTGCTTTGATCTGGGCCATTTCGTGCACTCTTTTTCGCGCAAGCTGATGAACCACCATCTGGTACTTTTCTTCGAGGCCACTTTCTTATCCTTGGAGCCCTTGGCTTTTGCATATAGTACGGGTAATTGGGGAACACCGTCAGGATAGCAGTTGGCAGGAGCATTCACAGTTTGGTGCCTTTCTTATAGTCATTTTCGGTGAAGTGAAGAGAACAAACCGAAGAGCGGTCACTGGGTACCCACCTCGTTTTTTTTCCGCCAGATCCCTGCCGGGAGATGTTGGTGAGCCATGCTTGTCATCGTTTAGCGCTCGACGGAAATTCATGGTAGCTCAAACCGGGATTTTTCTTTGCGTTCGACGCGCACAGTGGAACACAGCAGTTTTTTGGCATACTAACTGGCCACTCTAACTACCTAGCTGGACTGTGAGGCAGATCACATCAAGCTGAACACGACTATATTTGTTTGGAGCATGTAACCTCATTCCGCGGCGAGAAATCGGCGCGAAAATGCTGCGTTCGCCGTAGCGCGCCCGCGCGTCTCTTCGGTGTGTCCCCTACCTCTAGCGCCCCCCGCGAAACTTGCGGCCGCAACTGTCAACAACGCTCGTCCTCCCTCGCCATTGCACGGCGGCTCCACGCAGCAGGCCGCACCCTGTGCGCTTTGATCCAGCGGCCGTGATTTTACAAACCTCTCTACATCTTTAAAGCATCCAGGCCAGTAGTATTCCTGTAAAAGACGATTTTTCGTCTTCTTTACGCCTAAGTGGCCTGACCATGATTCTCCATGCACCAAACTTAGCAAATCCTGACGATACGCCTGAGGTACGACTACCTGGTCAAACTCTACTCCTCGCCTATCTAGATATTTTCGATAGAGTATGCCGCTCCTCTCTTGGAATCTCACATTTTGTTTGGCGATTCCCTCTTTCGAACTGTCCTGGAATTGCTTAAGCGTCGGGTCCCCCTTTTGTTCGGTTATTAATGAAGCGGGACTCACCTGCAGCAGCCGACTGAAATTATTCGAAGTTGGCATGACACACAACTCTTTTGTATTTCCTAGTACCTGGAATGTGTCACCCTCTGTGCTATCCTCTGTACTACCAGGAATCGGCTTGGGAGCAACGGCATTTTCTATTTGCTCGGTCAACGAGGCGTAATTGACCCCTTCCAATTCGGGAGGAGGTTCATCGTCGCCTTTAGGAATGGTTGCTTCCGCGACTACGGCTTCTGCAGCCTGTTCTCGCACAAGTCGATTTGTTACCGTGGTGTCCAACTCGCAACCAGGCCCGTTGTCGATTTGAGGCTTGTTTGCCTCAGTGAATGTTGCTCTTGCAGCCAGCGCACGTGCCTTCGATCTAGTCAGTGCCTGCACTATGCCTTCTCCTAACGTTAGACCTTTCTCCTTCGGCATTTGATCTGACTTATTTGAAAATAAGTAAAGATACTGAGGGGGTAGATATGGCGATACCGCGGCTTCCGTTTCCAACGTACGAAATGCGCCTTTAAGGACAACTTTAGCTACGGGGAGGCACTGACTGTTTGCTTCTACGGCTTGTCTAATCCAGGCGCAGTCTCCTGAATACTGTCCGGACTGAACAAAAGACGGATGAACTACGTCCATAGTGGCTGCGGAGTCTCTAAGAACCCGACACTGCTTGCCGTTCACGGTAAGGTCGTACATATAGGGCTCTAACAACTTCATGTTCTCGTCGGCTTCATTTATAGATAAAAAGGCCACCTTTTCTTTCGGGCAGTGTTTCGCGAAGTGCCCTGTTTCGTGACAATTGAAACAAGCAGCCGGTTTTCTCGCCTCAAATTTCCTTTTGCTTGCCTCTGCCGACGCCCCATGGTTAGATGAATTGTTTTCCTCACCCTTTTGTGCGAGACTTGTCGGTTGTTTTCTAAACGGCGCCTTATTCGGTAGTAGGAATTTTTCCCTTTTAGGCTCGCTGTTTGCCCCGAGGGCACGGCGCGTAACGAATTCTTCAGCGAGCTCTGCGGCTTTCGTTACTGTGTTCACGTCCGGTCTATCCTGCACCCAGAACCTCACCTTTTCTGGTAACCTTTGATAGAATTGTTCCAGACCGATACACTCGAGCACCTTGTCATGATTCCCATACGCCTTTGCCTCTTTGAGCCACTCCCCCATGTTGGCCATTAACTAGTAAGCAAACTCCGGGTATGAATCATTGTTCTCTTTTACGGCGTTGCGAAATTTTTGTCTGAAACCTTCCGCTGACAACCTGTATTTCTTGAGAAGGCTCGACTTTACCTCACTGTACTCGTCAGTCTCCTCTTTCGTGAGGCGCGCGATTACTTCTGAGGCCTCCCCCGGAAGTAGGGACAACAAGCGTTGAGGCCACGTATCCTGGCTGAAACCTTGCCTTTCACAAGTTCTCTCAAAGTTGACGAGAAACAGCCCAATGTCCTCCCCTAGCTTGTACGATCTCATTAGGTCCGTCATTTTGAACCTGACCCGCTCTGCGGTACCGGATGCCTCGCTGTCTCCTGTTCTACTATTATGGCTAATCTCTAGCTCGAGGCGCTTCATTTCAAGCTCGTGCTTTCGCATCTTATCTGCCTCGGCTTCTGCCGCTTTCCTTTCGGCCTCGGCCGCGGCCGCCTTTCTTTCAGCCTCTGCCGCTTGCCTCTCCTGAATCTCCTCGACACATTCTGACAGCTCGTCATCCTCCGCCCCCAATGCGAGAATCGCCTGTATCAGCTCTGGCTTTCTTTGAGAGTCCGACACCTCCAGATTCAACTCCCTTGCAAGAAGCAACAACATGGACTTTCGCAGGGATTTCAGATTCATGGCTGCCTCCAGTACCGCTGTCTCTGTTCCACAAAGATTCCTGTCCTGCAACTAATTAACCTTGACGGCAACGACAGCTCTAGATACCTGCCCTGCCTCAAGTTTTCCGTTAACTTAGTCTACAAATAAAGCTTCAAAAGCTCTTACACGGCATCCTGCCCTGTCACTGTTAACCTTGACGCCACTGACAGAAAGAGCTTAACCAAGCTATCACACAATTTCTGCCTGACGCAAGTTACCTGTTAACCCAATGACCAAGACAGCCCCTCTCTACCAGCTTTTACTTAACACATAGAGTAAATGCCTGGTAAAATTTAACAGAGAAAGCCGGCACTCACCCAGTTCGCAGTCATGTCTCCGGCGTCGTGCCTCTCAGAAGTGCCGTTCGATTCCCTCTGGAAGTCGATGAGCTCGTGTCCTCCTTCTCCTGTCGTCCCGTTGTTGAACTTCGGGCTCACTCCGTCCAGTGGTCACTTTCGGGGTTATCGGCATCCCGCCGCTGCCATCCAGTTGTTGGGACTCCGGGTCCTGCCGGTCTCGTTTTCGGTAGCTGGCCCCGTCGCAGGATCCATCGTCCAACAATTCAGCGAGAAGAAGCGCCCGAACGAACAACAGAGATTTATTTACATGTCGATAAGTGGTCAACTGACCCAAAGAGAGAAGAGTGCGTGTGATACAAAACGTCTTCGGCATTTTATAGCGCCGCGCCGTTGACACTGGGCGCCCCGTCCGCATCGTCAGCCAATACGGTGTCTCCGGCACCTCGGCCACGAGAGAGGGGGAAACACACCTCACAACACATGGAGTGGCCCAACCTAACACGAGGTCCATATATGGTCACGGCACCCTAAAATGTTACCAAACATGGTCACGAACGCAAAGCAGACCCCGGAGCTCTCCCGGCGAGGTGGAACCCGAATGGGGAGGTGGGGGTGGACGACACCATCGGTGAAGAACCGGTTCTCCCCCAAACTCTTCCTGCTTGGCTCCCCAGGGCCGGTCGTAACACCGCCCATCAATCAACGCATACGCTGAACAAAAGGTTAACACGAACAAAATGAAAGGCTGTTAACCAAAAGAAAATAGAACGCCACTATTCATGGTCGGATACATACTGCTTCGCCCCTTCATCAGAATTACTTCGTGAAGATGCGTGGAGTTTTTTTTAATTTACTGGACGATTTAGGTCATGGATTTTTATTAGAAGTGCAGTATTAATTGCACGGTCTATCTGCATCAGCGTGGGCTCAAGTGTGTTAGGAGGGAAAGTTGTCCCCTCTTGATCGCAGGGGAGCGTGATGTCCGTCCACCCTCTGAAGCTCTTTTCACACGGCGGACAAAATCGCGATTCGACTCCAGGAATCGCGTACGACGTCACCATACGCCACCCATTCTCGCGTGCCCACTTCGGTCAATGCGGAGCGGTTCGTGAAAAGACGGAAGCCCAAATAACTGTTAGGACCCTCGGGGATCAATGACCACACAGCTTTTCGAGTCAGTTCTCAGGCTCAGCGGTATAGCTCACTGGAGAACAACTGCATACAATCCGCAGACAAACTGACGGACGGAACGCCCCAATAGGACCCTCACAGACATAATCAGCATGTACGTTGACATAGAACATAAAAACTGGGATCAAATATTGCCGTACGCGACCTTTTCCTACAACACCACTCGACAAGAAACCACTGGAATGACACCGTTCAGTCTGATCTGTAGTCGCGAAGTCACGGCAGCATTGGACGCCATGTTACCGCATGAGTGTGACGACATCCATGTGGACGCCGAAGAATTCACTCAGCGCACTGAGGAATCCAGACAGCTCGCGCGCGTGCGCATCTGTCATCAGCAGCATCAAGATGCACAACGGTACGACCCCCGACACAAGTTCATTAGTTATACACACCAGGCGACAAAGTCTGGGTCTGGATTCCGATACGTCAACGTGCACTGTCTGAGAAACTGCTAAGATGGTACTTTGGCCCATACAGCGTCACGCGACGCTTGAACGACGTGAACTACAAAGTTTTTTTCCCCACACTGATTGTAGTTCTAAGCGCCAAAAGCATTTACCCGAAATCGTGCAAGTCGTGCGTATGAAACCATACTTATCGAGTTAATTAGCTCCGGGTTACCGTGTTGGTGTGACCACTTCATACGTCTGGTTGAGAGAGCGCCTAAGTTGCGCATCGGGACGATGCCTCTTTCGGAGGGAGGCAAATGTCACGTGCTTGCTCAAGAAAGACGATGGCAGTTGTGCAAGTGCCATGAAGGACTATGAAATGGACGAAAAAGAAGAACTCGCTTGCGCGTTCTACTAAAGAGACCGATCTGCTTCTGGTGTCTCAATCTCTGCGGCAAGACCTCTGTTTTGACGTCGGGACAATATACTTGCCGCACGGCAGTACAGACCGCAAACGCGCTCACCCTAAAGCCTATACAAAGCACGTATCAAGGCACCAAAAGTTCACCCTGCGCTCGAGCATGCTCATCAGTCTAGAAATGCAGTTGTGTCCAGAACACCGAAATTCTCATCTCGTGCTGCTAAAGTAGTGGTGACAGAGCATTCGTGAACCACTAGTATTGTTCTTAATCAGTGGCTACTAACTCGTTATTAGTCACAATAGAACTCATTTTTTTCTTACGCGAGAAGGATGTTTCGTTGTGTGACCGTGTGCTAGCACCGGAGGCAGTTCAGAATTCCAACCCCGCCGCGGTGGTATAGCAGCTATAAGGTACTCTGCTGCTGACCCGCAGGCCGCGGGATCGAATCCAGGCCACCACGGCTGTATTTTCAATGGAGGCGAAAATGCTGTAGGCCCGTGTGCTCGGATTTGGATGCACGTTAAAGAACCCCGGGTGGTCGAAGTTCCCGGAGTCCTGCACTACGGCGTCTCCCATAATCATATGGTGATTTTGGGATGTTAAACCCTACATACCTGTGAACTAAATCAGTATAGATTTCGAGGCGCATTCGGGGACCCGTGACAAATTCGGCATATTTGACAACAATCATGTCACCACAAAAGCCAGGGACGTCACTGGCCAGCTTCTGCTATGTTGTATAGGCGCCGCTGTTTCCTCCGTTGTATGGATTGCTGCGAGCTCTTGTTTCCACAATCATCAAAGCACGTTGCTTATCTAGTGCGGTTATTGACGAAGGGACTGGGAGGAGTGCAGAATTAAGTCAGAACACCTCGATTCACTTCGCGAATTTGGCCGGTGGCTGTGGTTTTTTTCTTATCGTCCAACTGAGTCGACCTTTTCCGTGAGCCTTCGGACAGCAGCGGCATTAGACGGGCTCAAGCATTTCCCAACGCTCATTTGTAAAGTAGCAGGTGGACAAGTGACGAAGGAATCAGTGAAATAACTGCATTAGAGCTCTATTGCAGTGTACGTGTATCATATTGAGCTGGTATGATGTATACGCTTTAAGGACACGTATGTATATCGGGCAACTCTGAGTTCTCAAGGCATACTAATTCCACGGACGCACGTTGGAGTTCCAAAGCAGTTAATATGTCAACTACACAGTCCTGGAAGTAGAGAGCTTTAATTTGCCTCTAGACTTCCAAAGATTTTCAGGCAGGCAGCCTCAATATCGGCACTCAACAGCGGCTTGAGGTACTAAGGCTATATATATTGCATGGTCGGTGTAACTGTGTAGCGCGAACACACCGTCAATGGTGTATCATCCAATATGCTATGATATGCACATAGTCGGGCGCGCACCTTCATATTCTGTGCTAATTTGATCTGTAATTTTAGGCTCTATGACGGGTACACTATCGTTTCACTGTCTTACATTGGTAAGAGTGTTTAGGCCATTGAGAAGAGAGCGTGGTATGCATATTTCTATGCGTAAAAAGACCCTTATATAAGGTGCAAGGGTGTTGTGTTTAAACCCGGTAGAACCACCTGAAGGGTCTAAACCGATTTTCTTCGAGGCCGCTCTCTACATAGTGCTCCACCTGTCTATGCCGTAGCTACTCCATGAACAAGTCGATCAGGCAGAAGCATTAAGCCGTATGTTAAGCCTCAAGTCTAACCATATCCTTCACCGACGTCACAAGAACCTTGTAGGTGAGTTCGTATCCACGGCTTGTATTAAGATAGTCATTCTCGCTCTCCGGGGGCATGCTGTGGTGCCGCAGTAGGTGGCGCGCTGACAAGCCCTCGAAGCCTGTTCTACTGCCTCACGGCGTACTTCCATCTGAAGTCCCGCACTCGGTTGCCGTAAGGGCTGCTGGGGTGGTCATCGACCCTTTTTAGCCGGTCTGACACTGCCCGCCCCGTTCTGCTGGTGATGCAGGCACAGGCCACCGTGAACGTCTCGTTTCGGAACGTCGTCGGTTCGGCGTTTTCTGTGTAGGCAACCTGGAGCACCTCGCGTACCTGAAAGCATATAAATTATTCTTTTTTTTTTCAAATCAAAACTCGAATATGCCCTTTGCATCTGGATATCCTGCCAAACATATCATAAATAAACTCAAATGACTTCAAATTCGAGATATCGGGTTCATTTGCTCTGCATGTTCATACGATATATTCGAAGTTTTGCAATCATTTGACATGACATACGGTGTGAAATGCCTTAGAAAAATTTCGTAATATAACGTCTGTTTGTGCGCAATTGCTAATGAATAGCGCGAAATCGTGAACAACTACTGTTAGCTATGTTACTGTCACTACCTACTACGGAACCCGTGTTGACTAGATGACAAAGAACCAGTGGTTTTCAAAAAAATGGCCAAGTGTTATAAAATTATGTGTTCTAACATTTTGCATCATGTGCCGGTTAACAATATTAGCCTAAAGTTTGAAGGTCATCGCTATTGCCTGCTTTGGGATTCGGTGTCATTTGAGCTTTTTTTCCAGTCTTCAATCAATTCAGGGAGAGATTTGGTGAAAATTAAACCGAGGTATTTACTGCACCATTCTGCATATCACCTAAGAAATGAATTAGAATGGCGTACGGTCCCGAAGATTTTTAGGGGTCCAGTTTCAGCAAAAGACTAAGAACTCTTGTCAATTACTTGTATTGCATTGATTCCTGAAATACTAGGGGGTGTAATGTGCGGGATATTTGCGTTATCTTTCGTGAAAACAGAGTGAAAAAACCCGTTGTGCCTATCGTATTTTGCCCTTTTTTGTTCTAATACCAGTTAGAACAGCTTTTTTTTCTAATTTGAGAAATAGCGTTACGCGATATTGGTATCAAAATTGGTATGATATTGGTATGACCTGTGCCTGTCATTTTGATTTTCGGAACCTTCATTCATGGGTTCTCCAGTGGGAAGGTATGCGTGGCTGTCTTAAAGTGCGACAATATATTAATGAAACTAATCGGTTGACTAATTAACCAGTACCATTATCTTATCGTATCTAAATCATTATATACGTACGAAAATCAGACTATTGCTCGAACTCACGGAAAGGCTTTTCAATTTAAATAATTATATGCATCAGATCAAGTACCGCAATTTTTATAGGTAATCTGTGATCTTTCTATTGTGTAACATTTATCATTCTAAAATTGCATTTTATTTAAAAATAAACACTCAATTCTTGCCCAATTCCCCCCCCCCCCCCAATGGTTATGCGCCAAGAGCAATAAGTGAACACGAACAAGAACCAACAAATCGACGGCGTTGAGCCGTAGATATCGACTACGTACAACCGGAGAATACTGGGTAACAGTAAAGACAACGGCGGCACCAAGAAGACTCCAAAGCCATGGAAAGCCTTCGCCAACGACAACGCGTCCGTAGATCCGTTAAAGAGCGCTTGGTGTCAGCGCGAGTTTCCGGCGCTGGAGTTGGGACATCCGCGAAACGTCTGCGACCGTGTACGCTTTAACTCGAACCTCTCAGCGATGAGGACGTATACAAAGAACCTATAGCGTCATCTATCGCAGGGGTCGGCAACCTGCTGCCCGCATGCGGCTTGGGGGGGGGGGGGGGGATGATAATATGTGGCCTTCCGCACGACGTAGAAACGCCTCCTGTTATCGATTCCTATCTAAAGACGGACGTATACCGGTCTTGACTTAAAATGGCTTTTTCACGTGTTGCCTACGCTTGGTTGCAGCTTTCTGACATGAATGTGGAAAATAATCGTGATTTATAACCCATTTTTCAAAATTATTTTCAATTTGCCGAATTTTTTTCTCCTGCAAAGCTCACTTACACGCCAACCCTGCTCCCCAGCCCATGTTTGCTATGCGGCCCCCTGCGGCGTCTCTTTCGTGCAACTTGACCCTTTACCTCAAAAGGTTTGCCGACCTTTGATCTAGCTGAAGGCCAACAACCACCTAGAAGTCACTGAAGACAAATGACGTGCATTTTCTAGCCAATACCTAGAAACAACCTAAAAGCAGCCAAACAAGTCTTCGGAATCGTTCAGTTTCGCTGCATCAAGCCTTGTCCGACGCTGTGTCAATTGACGATCATAACTTAAGCGATTTATTCTGAAGCACAGCCGCCCACTGATACCAGCTGCGCTCCTCGAAGGTATACGGATATAAAATACTCCTGAAACCACTTCTGAACTTTACGTGTCGCGTAGACTTGCTCTGTATGTGTGCTGTTCTGATTCATAAGATTATGAGCGTAATTACTCATTGGTATTTCGGAACGTTAATGCTAGTGAAATGAACTGTTACAAAAACGACTGATTCAGGAGGCGAGATGATCACCGCTACCACATGCTCTAGTTAGTTACCATTAGTACCTGCATTAGTAACTTTTACTAACTGCGCCTGTAATGGCGAGGGCAGTAATAGTCGCTAACTTCTCCGTTATTAACAGCACTGACTACTTGGTTAGTAGCATATGTGACAACTAGTTACTAGAGCGAAGGTGAACTGCAACCTTTTTTGAAAGTGTACGGAGCATCCAAGCTGTGGGCGACATTGGGCTGCGCGTGCTTCCATATCTTAAAGAGTGCAACCGCGGAGTATGCGGTCATCGTCGCATGCGGGACCGTCACGTATGACGTCATTGTAGGAGTGGTACATCGATGTCCAGCCAGGGTTTGGCACTGGTAATGGTGGTAAAGGAGCTCATGATTGATATGTGTGGTTGAACGTCCCAAAACGACCGTATGATTATGAGAGACGCCGTAGTGGAGGAATTAGGACATTGAGACCATCTGGGGGTCTTTAACGTGCACACATATCTGAGAATACAGGCCTGCAGCATTTTCATCTCCATCGAAAATGCAGCCGCCTAGTCAGGATTCGATCCCGCAACCTGCGGGTCAGCAGCCGAGTACCTTAGCCACTAGACCCACCGCGGTGGGGCGGTAGTAAAAGAGTGATAACGGCGAAGCGCCAAGGTGCTGGTTGACAGCCCTCCAATGATCAGTTACCAGGCCTATGTATACACTTTAAGGCAGTGGCGGCAGAGACAGCGTTTTGGCTACTTTTTGGCTATCTTCTTGTTTCCTTGATTTTAAGCAATGTCAATACCTGGAAATGTCGCAGCCGCTGCCCTCGGGGAAAGGCTACTTTCTGACTAATTCTTCCAAAATTTTGACTAATCTTCTGCCTTTTGAATTGAGCAACCCAGGTTTTCTCCTCTACGCTACCATTCCTACAGGCGCCGTCTCCTCCTGGTCATTTATTTGTTGACATGTTAGAGATTGACGATGTCATCACTAAGCTACCAGCCTATGAAGATTTGACGTTTTTTTGGCTACACGCGATTATCTTCGCTTGCGCAGTCAAAAAGAGGCCAAACCATGCGACGTCAATAGATCGCGCGCATAATTAGGGCGAGACCAGGTACAAGGGACGTGAGGCTTCATGGTGAAGCAGACAGCAGACCATTCACAACTGATATCTCTCATATATTCACCAATCGAGAGCTTATTTCCTCACGACATCGTTTGAATACACAGCCGGCGTCACGGGCTGGGCTAAACTGACTGGAAACGCCGGGAGAAAATGACGCGCTTATTCTCTGTATTCAAAGGCAGCAGCACAGTCGTGGTCTTGACGCCTTATATTTCTCAGAACCAGCTGATTAAGCTTTGGTACAGGGAACACGTTCACGGTGATAATTATAAAAGTATTGTAAAAAATATAGTGCCGCTATTGCCAGGGTGCCCGCTAGGCAATCGCGAGGAATAGAGCGACGACTACAAAATAGAACAGCCGGCCCGTAGCAAGGCTTCTGTCTCTTTGTCTCCTTCTTTTACAATGATGCAGCCTTCAGGATACAGTCGGATACAGTTATTTTTTAATAAAGAGTGGATTACAAAAGTTCTTACAGCATTTTCAAAGTTCGTTTGTGAGTTCTTGCACGCCAGATACTAGCGGTATATAGAAACAGGAACCTCTTGGCAGCGAAAGTCGTTGATCTGACTGCATCGGCTGCCGGTACAGTTGCATCTCACCGTCGGAATGGCAGCCGGAATGCGGCCTGCCTGCAAGTCGACGGTCCTCGTGAACGGGCACAACGCCCGGTCTCCGATTCGTGACGACAGCGGGTCAGCGAAACACGTGTTTTGACGCCTGGCGAACAGAAACACGTCCAGCCTCGCGCCGGTGCTGCACGTAGCCAGAAGAAGCACTGTTAGACACGCGACCGAAGCCGCAGTAGCGGACAACATTGTGCTGCGGTTCTCCATCGCGTTTGCGAACAGGATCGGCGCTGTGCGCTACGGGCTTCGCTGCATGCTTTCCTCACGTTCGTCTCCGAAGCTGTGCTCAAAGTAAAGCGATAACAAGCTGTAACGATCGCGGCAGGAAAGAGAACGACGCCCATGTGGGTGTGTTCTTCCGCTATATCTATGGCACCCAGGAAAACGCGGTGACGGATTTCCTGGTAAGCATGGCAAAGACTGTCGGTCTGAAAGATGCGTGAGTGAAATACAAAGGTATTGAAACAAGTGGGCTTTTTACCTGTTCGGAAATAGTTGTATACGAATAGCTATCATTCCACGGTAGTACAGATAGGCACTACAATTGCTTACATTCCTGCGCATAATATACGTGCTTTTCTTACCTTCTGTCATACACCATAGATTATGAACTTTAGTGTTCCTCGTGATTTAAAAATGGGAAGATGGATGTTGACAGAAATGTACTACTTTACGGTGTGCTTGTTTTTTTTAATGTCACTTCAGTGATGCAATTTACTTTTGTAACATTCGCTTCGAACATCCATAACTACTTTTCTCATTAGAGGTCTACCTCGATTAATCAAAATCATCCTGCTTGCATTTTAGAACATACTATTGTAACAGCCAGTTTGTGCTTGTGGTGTCCCAAAACTCCTGCTTCAAAGGACTTATGTTCAAGAATATCGTGAACGAATCACGCCATGTAAGTGTTCATAGCCTGAACGCATAGTTGCACGATTATTCCAGTCGCTTTAAGCTTGGTGTATATATCTTTTTTTTTCTGTTACTGACGGTGGCGTTTGAGTCATTAATGCAGCGTAACTGGCGGAACGAATTTCCAAAGTGTGCTTCAAACAGCCGGTTATCCGATGGCAATAAAGACAATAACCATTGATTCAATATAAAAACACCCGGTTCACATGGTACAAGTACCTGCTTTCAAGCTGAAACCATTGTCGTGACTCAGAGACGCTAGTGCCCAATGCCACTGGTTTGATTCTCATCCACATTCTAACTAATAAAAGACGTAAGTACACTAGTTTAAAATATTTGGATGCACAAACAGATTCATACATTAAATTAGAAGAACCTTTAAAGCCTGTTACGATAAAATTCAATCGAATTGAGTTGAGTTAATTTCGCCTGTTTACAACAGAAAGATATCAGAACCGAAAGACCGTAGGGCTTGACAAAAGCTTATGCTCCGGCAACATCTCGACACGCTAGCCGTACATGACACACAAAAAAGACGAAAGAAGAAATGCTGTACGTAAAGAATCAACTGAAAGAGACGTTAAAAGAAAATGACATGTGCAGATTGAAAAGCGTAGAAAAATGTGAGTCACCTAAAGAAACGGGCTAATAAGAGTGCAAATATCGGTCACAGCCGCCTCCATCAGCCAGCCTTAATAACACGCACCGCTGACCCGTTTTGCTCGAGTCAGTACCGCTGCCAACTGTCACCTTGGTGAAGTAGTGCTTCTCCGCCCTACGTTTTCGTCAGCAGGTGAAGAACTCGGTCCAGGGCAGGTCATCGTTAAGTTAAAAGTACTTCGAGGCTTTCAATCTCAGCTCACCAACGAACGGAAGGCAAAACTCATGCATAGCAGTACAGCTTCAATAATTGTTTTCAGCTACTTCATGCCAAACGATTGAAAGACATGTCGCGAGGAGCACTTCATTCAGCAACGCAACCCAATATCCAACTGAACGACAGCTCACCATCTCAGGATAGATGTTGAAATATTCACGCGGACGGCCCTCACGGCGTACTTCAATTTGCGAAGTTTCAACGAAGCCGTGCATTAAAGAAGTACATGAAATTAAAAGGTATGCTTCAATGTTGCAGCATAGAGTAACAGATGAAACGTTGATGCAAAAAGATCTACTACGCCATAAGAATTTATCCCAACGCAAAGAGTCTGAAAGAACAATGCCTGCTTCTATCCTGCCTATATATACCGAACCAGACTGCACTACCATTGAAGGGCGGTCCGGATCCCGTGAGCTACTACTTCTTTCAATGTTCTTCGACTGGACATAGTGAATCTGTTTGACATAACTAGACGGGAGAATTTGACCGACTTTTTGCTCGCAAAAAAAAAAAAAAAAGCGGCTAATCTTTTTCTTCGTTTTCTTTTTTTTTTTGTTGCGTTTGTAATATACACTATAAGACAACACACGATAGTGGCGCATCTTTTGAAGCAACAATTAGGAATCAAATCAGCGGGAAGGCCCATGCGGTGCTCTCTACTCTTAATGCAGTGATTAAATTTTGCACTCGTACGAAAGACGTCGAAAACACATCCAAACAAAAGCTCTATTCAGTAGACCGCCGTACGTGCGATGTTCTCCCGTCAGGGAACATGCGTGCGGCTTGAAACGTGTTGGTATGCGTGTCCCTACATAAGCTGCACGTGTAGCGTCCTTGCCACATGCGGTGCACCTGACAGTAATTAGAATAAGGGAATTATACATCTTACAATCTTGGATAATTACGCTCTCAGGTATAAATGTGAAGACTAGCTGATTACATGTTCCACTCGATATGCAGCTTTTGTGAGGGTCGTTTTAAAGTTCTATGAATAAAATATAAATCACGAATAAAAAAAGAGAGCACAGTATGCAACAGTTATCAACGCCGTCTGCCATAGAATTTTGTTTTGTAAGGTTCCAAAATCCGACATATACACAGTACTCGCCTTATTTAGAACTGCTAAGGTCGCAATAATTGACATTCGTACCCAACAAAACAATAAATGAACCCTGCAGGTGAAATCGCAATCGCTAAGCTCTTTAATTAGAGCAAAATCTTATCTGCTAGCTCAAATTCGAAATGTGGCTTGCACGCTAAAGATTTGTTTGTCTTGCAGGATAATTTAAGCCAAGGGCTCTGATAAAGGCGAAAGCCTTATGTGGCATATTAGCAGAGGCATGAGCAAGGGAAGCGTGTGGCGGGGTCACATACCTCCCTAATCATTTGAAGGGGGGGGGGGTGCCAAATCTGCAACCACATGATTACTCCGGCCTATTCGCACGTCATTGTTTATGGTGCCAGGTAAGGACCCTGCAAGATTCAGAGATTCAGACGGATTCAGACAATAGAGAGGGCTGACGATAACAGGCTTTGCATTACAAGAAGTGATTACTCCCCACCTTTAGTCTTGTGGTGAGCTGTCGGCCTCTTATTGGAGAACCCAGCGCATACCTGTACTCATTGGTCGAGAAGTCCATGGGCGTGGAGAACACGAACGGCGTCCTAATTCTCCTCTCGGGGTGTTAAACACGTATGTAGTAATGTTGAACGATTAAGAGTACTGTAAGCTAAATGTTTCAGTTCTTGCCTTGCGACATTAGCTATATAGCCGGTCATTGTGGTTGACGTTTCATGCATCTGAACATATTAACACGAGTACAAACTGTTTATCAGTGGAGAAAGATTTTGAAATGCACTAACGAAAAACTCGAATCTCTAGGAATTGCTGCAATAAGCGATTATTTTTGAAAAAATGAAACCACCACTAATCAGACACATGTACCTGGCCCATTGACTCTCTGCGAGACACTTTCAAAGTGCAGTTATCCCTGAATTTCTAATATTAGACGCGCAAGGCGCCAACTGGGACTTCTACTTTATGCACTAAGGTTGAATTACCAAGAATGTTCCAATGCGACCGCATTTCAACACTAATTTATCTCTTATATTTGTGGGGTGTTTGCGTACTCATGCATCTTATCTGTGTCATTCTCCATTCGCTACAATATATCATTACTATAACCGACATGGTGTGCAATTATCTTCAGGTGTCACCTCAAAGCGTGCCAAACTTCCGCACCAACTTGACCGTTTCATCACTTCATCACTGCCACTGACGACCGCTTCATCACTGCCAAAGAAGCGACAGCTCCTGAGTATCTCTCCAAGTGGGCGTGACTGGAACCTCTGGAATCCTTGATCTAACAGAGAGGCTCGGCTCTGTCTCGACACCAGCCAAGTTGGTGTGATCAGCTTAGGACGTTTTGGCGGGAACAGCCTGCGTGGGCCCTTGCACGTGACCGATTGCAAGGACCACGGGTTGAACGCGTCGACGCATTGGTCGGCCGCAGCGCAGACACAAAGAGTTGCTGCTTCTTCCAGCAGTACCAGCTTCACGTTGCACGTGCGGTCTGGAGTCTCGAATCGGGTCGTCCAAACCTCCGGGAACAATGGCGAGGACAGGTCGGCTTCGGTGGAGTGCCTGGCGAGGCTCTTTCTGAAGGAGGCTCTGAAAGTACACGTTTCCCTACGACGAATAAGGAAACGAGAGAACAGTCTTGCAGTGGAGGTGTCTCCGGGGCCGGACGCCATTTCTCGGCTCTCATCGGCTGCCGAGACGCCGACGCCAGCGGTGGCGCCTGGTAAGACTTCTCCGGTGGCGTCTTCGGGAAGCAGCCTGATCAGCACGTCCTTGGCTTTGTTCATGTCGGCGTGAAGGAGCGACGTTCGCGTGTCCAGCGCTCGCATGTGCTCGTTCATCTTAGACTCAAACGCTGTGTGAAGAACGGCGGAGACGTTTAGCGCGTGACTAACGTACACACTTTCGTCGTCAAATCGACAGGAGCTGCAGGCTTGACTGGCTTTCTATATGTAAGACACTGATATGAAAGGCGAAGTAGAGCTGGCACCACGCAGAAGCACTAGTGTCCTATTGATAAAAATAGGAATGTGGTTATAATTCTCGTGACCTTTATTGTAAAGGTGTAACTCGCCTAGTGTGAGTGTTTCGTAGCAAGCTAAAAAATCTGCTATCCATTGTTTCAAGTTAATTCTCAAGCATTTACCAGTCGATGGCAGAAAAATATCGTCATTAACGGTATGTGCTACAGAAATGAAGTTAAATTTAACTATTCACCACTGGCCCACTAAAAATGGAGAAGGCAACAGCGACGCCAACAAATGGCTCAGAAGGGATGGCGGCGAGCCGAGCCGAAGACCCAAGTGCGTATATAGCGAGATAATGAACGGGAAAAGCCATGGTGGCGGCGACAGGGGCCGGAGGCGACATCACTGCATCTGTAAGAACTGCGGAAGCATGGTTTCAGCGCGAGTTTCTTGCGAAGTTTGGACATAGGTGTCGTATCTGCGACGTGCTATGGTTCAACGCAAGCCTTTCTTCGCTCAGAATTGGCATACAAACAACCTGGCAGCATCTATCTAAAGTCTAGCAATTACCTAAAGAAGCAACCTAGAATTCGCATCACGTAGCTAAGGCCTTGAAATAACCTAGAAGCAGCAGGATTACACTTCAGAATTATCCATTTTTTACTGTTTCAAGCCGCACGTGGCTTAGAGAAAGGAGAGAGAAACTTTATTTGCGCATAACGCGGAGCATAGCGAAAGGTATACGGCCCCTATTCCAGGGCGGTGTTGGTCCTTGCCATCTTTTCCGCCCGTTGGACCAGCCAAAGCTGATCACCAAAGGCCGAACTAGACAGAAATGCCTTCCATTGTTCTACGCTGTTGTTCATGTTGTGTTCATTGTGAAGTGTTAAGTCACACGTAATGTGAAACGGAGTTGGTGTGGTCCCGCACCATGGAGATATATCTCTGTATGCTGTGATCACAGCATACGAACTTACACAGGCTAAAACAAACACACACAGGCTACAACGAACTTACACAGGCTACACGCCTTTTGCCTCGAGGCAGAAGGCATGTAGCCTGTGTAAGTTCATGCTTGGCCATTTTCCGAGAAAGGTTTTTTTTTAACTGAGTTCCCAAGCTTTTTATTATGTGTGTATGGTAAAAACAGAAGTTTAGTAACAAGCTTTACATCGCTGCGTAGAGAATATTAAGCTAATTAGGATTTAATTTTTAATATTACTGACACTCTTGAAACATTTATGAAAAAGCTGCTAACTAGGAGCAAACTGTAATAGCACGTGTTCCTACATTTCTTGGACCAATAATTTCTCGTCTTTTTACTACGCATGTTAGCAGGTACTGAAAAGTTGCAGCTGTTACTACCTTTTGCGCACAATTACTAACTTTTCGCCATGCACCTTGTGAACAAAACTATAATGACTGCCAAATTAGTAAAGCTAGTTTGTGAACGCATTTCGAAATGTCACTTTTTAGTGGAACTGGACAATGGTAATTTCAAACAAGGAAAAAAACACAATTTCATTTGATGAAATAAAAGCAGCAGCAATGTGTAAGCATCGTTTCTGCTATTCTGAAAGCTCAGGAACAATAAATACCACACTTTAGGACAGTTGTTATAGGCGTTTAATAAATAGTGTAAATTACCGAAATTCACAGAAGGAGAGCTAAAACTTCGGGTAATTTTAGCAATGCCATGATATTGCAAGCGGCAGGGGCGAAGAATACTCCAATTTTGCGAAGACAGGGTGGGTTAAGTTTGTTCGTTAGACAATCTCCCTTTACAGGGACAACTCCTTCGTGAAAATAAGCATATGCTGGAGATTCAGAACCGAAAATGTGCATTAAAGGGATCTGTGGTTGTTCGATACGTTCTTGCGGCACAAGTGTTGTTTCTACTAAGTTGACTCGATGTAGGAGTTACTATAACGACATGCTCAATAACCCACCACAAACCTACGTTGTAATATTTTTACAGCAGTGTTTGTCAAAAACAAAAATGAAACCAATTGGTTGTTTTCTTTAATGTTCCAAATTTAGAGAGAGGGAGGATGAGCGATTGCACTGATGCAATAAAAAATACAGAAGCCTTGTATTATTCTGTCTGTATGAATCTGTATTCTGTCTGTAATCTGTAATGTCTGCATTATGTCCCTACATCTTTTAGAAACAGGGTATAGTTCTTGCAGCATGTAGCGTACAGTAACGCAGCCATTTGCAGCTCGAAGTACCTTTGCTGCCTTTTTGCTATACACACGCTGCGGTAGCTAAGCAGTTATAGCATGGCAATACTATGCTCTGCGACGTGTTTCGCATTCCTGGTCCTAGTGGCGGACTTTTGTTGATGGTAGGGAATCACAAGAATATTCGCGCACTTAGATTTAGCTGGATGTGAAGCCGTAGACTGTTAGGTTTTTTAACTTATTCCTCGTTTCTTCACTACGGAGCGCCTCAAAGATATCGTGCTTTTGGCACTTAAGATCCTAGGATTTATAATTTCAAGCTTCATAGAATTTATTTATTAGAACAGGGATGCACTCAACTTAATTGATGCGATGTTAGTAAATTTAGTACCTGATATGGGCTCTTGTATGTTAGGCCTTGTAGCGTCATTATTACGGAGAAGAAAAAAAACACATAAGATACTTTTTTTGTTTTAACGTGCTCCATCGACAGCCCTGCATCGCAGTATGTGGCACACCGAATAAAAGTTCGCACTATATAAACAGAAGCGCACAACTTTAGTTATTCATCCCAAAGCCTAGTCACTCACCGGTACCAGCTTTGTTGCCCACAGGTAGGGCGTGACCACATGCAGGCCCTATATACCCGTGGAGCAAACAGTAGTAGCGTAGCCTTATCGTTCATACATCACCGTTCATACATTTGCTTCTTCGTGTTAGGGAGCTTTCGAATAGCGTAACGCAAGCCGTTGCAGTGCCGCTGCGCACGCGTCGTAATGCGAACCGACGTTCGTGCTTGGGGTCTACCTGTTCGAAATCCGAAATAGCGTGCCACCTGCAAATACACCTTGCGGTGAACGAGTGTGCGTCAGCGTTTGCGGGGTCAAACACTGTTCGCAAACTCATGTGGCTCCCATGCGCAAACGCTACACCCGCAATGCCCGCTAACTTGGCATACGTTATTCGAAAACTTCCTATTTTCTAACTGTATGCTGACCGGGACAGCTTATGTCTCTCCCATAGTGCAGTGCGCATAGTTCTCTAAAGCGTTCCCATTTATTCTAAAAACACATTATCAGATGTTGTATCGCAATGCTCATGCTCACGAATATAACTGTTATAAACAGTGCGATTCCTGAGGCGAATTTATTGTGGTTACCAAGCTTTTTTTAAGGTAGTTAGCGCCTTTGCGTATATTTTACTAGTTAGAAATGAGACTGAGGGCAGTAAGTGTCATCAATTGTGCTGGCAACCATGAAGATAGCCACTGTTACCACCCTTCGCGTTACTATAGCTTAACTTACTAACAGGGCAGTAAGTAAACCGAAGCTAAGTTCTACAGCCTTTTTAAGAGGTAAAATATGCAGTCACAATAACCTATATCCTTCACATGAAAGAGAAATGGATTGACAGTGCTGTTGTACATGCCCGCTGTGAAATGAACTAGGAACTTTGCGCTACCTGCAATAGTAAGCATCTTGCCGCCAAAGAATAAATTACCACTGCTCTTCAGGTGACTGCGTTCCTATGATTCATGGGATCTTGACTTAATCACCACTTCCAGTTAACCTGGTTAATTACATTACTTGAAAGAGTAAAGACATAAACTATAGAGGCCTGCCGTGTTTTTTGCGTCAACGCGTAGTCCTCGACAAACTAGTAATGATTCGGTACTAACAATGCAACGGAGGGACGAATTAATACATGTGTAATATCAATTATATGACCAGTATCTAACCCAGCTTAAAACGGATGGAAAGACCGCAAATTTTCAGCTCTAGGAGCGCTACCAAGCGGTCGCTTGCCGTGCTCCTGCCCCGTCTGATAACTTGGCCACACAAAATGGTGAGGCGAGTTTCTGTTGACATTTAGTCTGCTCGGCGCGTACGTGCACAGGCGTGTCTTCGGCAACGCCAGTGTCGTCGCCGCCGTCATCAGGGTCTCCAAGCGACAATGAAACCACCGAGGAATATGGAATCGTGGTGATTCGCGCGCCTTGGCGAATCACTTCTGGTTCGATCCTCTTCGAAATAGCCATCCTGAAATAGACGCCGGACCGAGCAGCGACGAGGCTGCTGGAGACGCACGCTTGGGCCACGCTGGCTGGTAAGACAAATGAACGCGGCGTGCATGCGACTTGTTAACGATGACCATAGCTTCAAATAATCACATTCGCACTCACGACTCCACGACTAATCTCCCAAAGTGGCCAATCAAAAACGCAGAATCCACACGATCGCGTCGCACGATTCAAGCAAAACAAAGCAAGTGTAGCCTTTACTAAGCATGCCAGGCGTAGCTGCCAGACAGTGTCCCATTGAGACACCACGATGGCAACACTAACATTGTCGACGTCATCGCTGCTCGCTTATCGTCACTCGGTGTATGAGGCGGGGTCTAGGAGCTTGGTGAACACGTCAAATTACTGTCGATGTCTCATTGCCGGGAACGCACTGAGTCCTGCGCGCTCTTTGCGCACGAAATACAATAGCTTATATACGCAACGGACGGGATTCATGCTTCGCTAAATAAACTCATGCATACCAAGCAGTCGAACGAATGCCGCATCTCGAGTTTGAAGTTTGGTGTCACTGCTCCTCGAAGAAAGGTATATTATATGGTTCCCAGCCCACACCCCGTGTGCGTCGCTCATTCCCAACCTCAACGAGGAGGCTCACCGCGTAGCGCGAGGTCTCACTTACCGCACTCGCAATGGAGCTTCACATGAGGTACTGGGAGATGAGTGGTGGGAGAGGGACAGAATGTTAAGGTTCTGCGACCTCATCCAATTCTACCAAACGTCGAGGCGCAGATTTCCACCACCTAGCTCCACATTAGACAGATCTCAGGAGGTTGATTGGAGGCGACTTCAAACTAGAACATTTCCCAATCCGAAGCACCTAAATCGCATCTACCCCGAACTATATATACCCAGATGACTCGTGTAAACTATGTAGCATGAGACGCGCCTCCCTAGAGCATATGTTATGGGAATGCACACAGATACAGGACGCCAATGCAGTCTCCCCAGAACAGCTTGGGGCGTGGTGGAGAGCCGCGCTGATCAGCTCAGATCGGACAGATCAAATATGGGCCATCCAGCGAGCACGGCCCGGGAGGCGGCTGAGAGACAGGGTCTCTCCACCGCCCCTGGTGCGGCGTAGGCCCACGCCTCAATCTGCTGGTTAAATAAAGTTTGCTCACTCACGTAGAGCACCTGGTACTCTACTATGGGAGAACTTAAAGCCGTCCCGCTCACTACGGAATGAACCCAGATACAATCGCTCGCGCTGCACAGCCGATCACTGGTCACCACGTATAGACATATCGGATCTCGACCTTCATAGTAGTGCCGGTGGCACATTTCTCTTGTGCGTTGTTGAACAATAAAGATTTCAAGAACGCCGGTAAACTAAAAGAGGACTGCGGGTCACTGTGTCCAATCAGTCTTCTGTCTCCCATTGCCCCTTGGCATTAATTTACACGTTCCAGTAGGCAACACCGGTTCATCCCAGCGTGCTTGGTGCCTCCCCATGTCTCTCCCCTGCGCATGTCACTTGTACGCTGTGTGTTGAGAGAGAGCAAAGATTTATTAATACACACAGCGTGCTGGCAGTTTTTGGCTTGGTGGCTTCAGGTGGCGGCACCCAGTCTCTGGACTAGGACGGCATCCTCGGCCTGCCGATCGGCGCAGAGCTGGGCGTTCAGAAGAGGTTGTGAACGATTTAGAGCATTGGCTACTCTACTATGGAAGTGCGAAAAAATCCCAGCCTATCTAAGGACTGAATAATGATGAGTGGGGCGAAGCGTCCATCAGTCCGTCCGCGCTTCCGTCCGTCTGTTTGTTCTTGATTCCGTCCGTCCGTCTGTACGTCTGGTCATCCGTGCGTCCGTCCCTGCTTTCGTCTCTGCATTCGTCCGTTCGTGCTTGCGTCCATCCGTCCGTGCATCTGTGCATCCGTGCTCCCGTTCATTCATCCGTCTGTGGATCTGTGCGTTCGTCCGTCCTTCCGTCCTTCTAGTTAACACTCCAAGTACCACCATGTCGCATCTTTTCATCCTATATTCATTATTTACAAGTACCGCCCTCCAGCGGGAATTCCAAGGACTAAACGAGAGGTGGCTACCTACTACTACGTACATCGCGGACGCACGACCCATGGCATAAGGAACTTCGCCCCCGTGGGCCTCACATTGCATGAGGCCGTGTCGACAAAAGTTACGCTGTGAACGTAGCTTGTGAAGTTCGCCGACGTGCAAAAGTGACTTCCAAAACTGCTTTGTTAGAGCACGGCCGGACAAGAGGAGCAGCACGCGTGCACACTTTTACTGACTGCGTACCTAAAGATGGCGGATTATTTACAGCTTGTTGCAGGCGAGGGTTTGACAGCAGTGCCATGAACAAGCGGCGGTAAAGATGGCAACTATAGACATGAATCGCAGGCCTCAGACTACACCTGCTCCTGACCAGCCGAACGCGTTTGGATTTGAATCGAGGAGGAAACCCGCGCACGTTATTCGTAAATTAAGATAGTTGTTTTTGATGAAACAACCTACACTAAGGAGTATCGGTGACTTAGGATCTCATAAATTTTCCCTTGAATTTCAGGCTTAAAAAATCTATTAAAAAGGACGCGCTTTGAGCACTACCTGACCATAAAAGGTTGCCAATCGGATATCACCATTCATTGCTCTGTTGCACAGATAAATGACAGGCGGGCTTCTGTAGTGGGGGTGGAGCATGTATTATTTTTAGGTCGCAACGGACTATATATCAAGCTGGAAAGTTAGCTTAAAATTAAAACTTCGCATAAACGAAAACTCTTACTTGGCGAGCGGCCAGACCATCTAAGCTTTCCGATAGAATTGATGACGAGTTTCAAACCAAGATTATAAATACATAAAAAGAGACTAACACGGTAATGTGCTTGTTGCTTTGTTTTATTAGATTACAGTAGAGCATACATGCCTGTGGGAGTAACCTAAAAGTGTCGCCAAGTGATAAGATTACTGCAACCATTACTGCTAATTCAAACTTCTGAAATGGGGCTTCTAAGAATTTTCGTTTCTCTGATGCGAATATTATTCGAAAGAATAAAAATATATGTTTGATTATTTCTGAACCATCCCGGCTGAAAACTACCAACAACACGCACATTTGATTGAAGGAACTCGGTGGTATCATCCTGCGATCTGATTTCCTCGCTGCTGCGTGTCGATATCTACCCGTTTCTCAGGCTTCTTCATACAGCATTACTGACAAGACGCGCATTATGCTACCCTGCACTCTTGTTGGTTTAACACACTGGCCTTCGCCCTCTCTGCGACCATTCCGGCGCGGTATTCCGCCGAAAACATTTCTTGCCCGTTTGCGGCATAGGTAGGTGCACCTAAACCACAACAAACTCGGCAATAAACTTCACAGAATAACAAACATTGTTTTAGTCGCTCAACAAAGCTAAAATGCATCAGATGCCTTTGGCGGGTGAAAAAGTTTAAGGCACACGGACATATGAAGAGCATCACATTTTTCATACTCCTCTCAGCTCTCGGAATTTTTTTTCCTCACAAGCAAAGTCTTGGTGGATTCAGCTTGACCTTGTTTGCCAGGATCTAGCGTGGAAGAGTTCATTTGGCAACTGGTAGGCACATTGGTGAGGCTGCGACAGGCGGGTTTCTTTCGCGTTTCTTCTGCATAACAATGTTTAGAAAAAGCTGGGATATATAGTGCGTCCTTCGCCGCAAAAAGAAAAGCAAACACACTTACGAACAGGTAAAGAATATGGAGATTTATGTCTATCTGGCGGATAATATACCAAGCAAAATTCAAACGCAAGATCTTGTCTTGTCTTGTCGCCTATATAGAAGATCTTGGCTCATATACCCACAAGGGGGATTGGCCACACTGTACCTTCTCCTGAAGAACCTCATCTTCATATATCGCAAGAAACATGTGCCGTATTAAAAAACTTTATGGTTAGAAACTGCATAAAGACAGCAAACAGCCATCAGCAATGTCATCGGCATTCAGGAACGCGCCACACATGCACGCCTCGCGGTACGCTCGAGCGAACGCTCCACGCGTCGGGACACGTCGCCATTTCACTCGGACTCACCGGTCACGTCGGTTGCACCCTGTCCCAGCTCCGAAGCCATCGGCACAGACCTCCCTCTACTACGTCTTTGAGCGCCTTGTCCGCTATATCCCATACGGGTCCGGCACACCGCGCCACGTACGTTTATCCCCCATTATACCAAGTTCCAGAGCCCTGGCCTCCATCTTCTGCCACCGTGGTCCAACATCCCGGTCCAGCAAGAGAAATGTCCATCGTCATGGTGGGCCCGTTCCCGGGCCCGTTCGACAGGTCGCACTACTCAGATTCGTGCAGCGGCAACCCGACCGACGCCCAGCCGCGCCCACTCAACGCTCAAGGTCTGGGGCAGCGACCGTCGCGGCCGTCAGACCCGCACCTCGCTTTGCTGAAGGAGCAGGAGCCGCCGCGGACGTCAAGAACGCCACGGGACGTCGTCGCTTACAGCACGGTGCGGACAAACTACGGAGCGCCATCGAAGGTATGTGCTTGTTGCGCCTTAGACCTATACGTTTATAGTCAGTTAGGCCTAAACACACCTACGCGCCATTTCAGTCCCTTAACGTCTTTCCTTTAGTCAGCGGACGGGCTAACGGTGAGACGCGCGTTTTTTCTAGCCTGTTTGCCCCTCATCTCACGCGTGGCCGTGACTACTGGGACTCATGCCTTTCTTCGCAACCCCCTATATATGTTGCAAGGAACGTTGTCGGGGCACACCCTGACCGCAGTCCTTTGTCATGATCACGTCCGTTCGTCCATGCCCGGCACGGACCGTTAGCCGCCGGGGTGCGCCCATGAACGGACGATCACGTCGGATACTACAGTGCTGGCGCTTAGCTTGCGTAGCATCGCTGTGCCCAGCGTCTCCAATCATCCCAGAAGGGAGGGGGGTTCATTGCGTTTCATTCTGACTGATCATGTCTCACTGGGCACAGGCGTTCGCCGAACACTTTTTTGTAATTTAGTGTCCTTTAATTTTTGTTGCGGAACTTTGCCGTCACCATCATGTCCCGTATCATACTCGGTACGAGTTGCAACAGGCTGGCAAAGGTTTGACTGACGCTTAAACCACACAAATTCATAAACGCTCCTTGAGTTGAACTTGCCACCACCAGAAGCAGCGCGTTTGATGCACGCTGCTTCGAGGCGGTGCTGCGAGGCAACGCAGCACAAACTCGATTGTCCTGCGTAGAAGGCGGTGGCAAGTCAAGATCGTCCAGCGGCCTTCCTGTATATATATGGGGGTAACCCTCGACCCCGCCTCCTGTATATGGATAATGTAAAACGAGTCAAAAGTTCCCAGGACACTTCCCATGTATTACTCTAGCAGCATCGGCCTGGGAACTTGACTCGCACCTCCCCTCCCCCGTGCTGTACAGAAAGCCACAAACGAAAATTTCAGCGGACTTTTAAGTGTGAATACACTTTATAAGCGACCCCAAACCATCCACTGCCGTCGGCGGCGTCCGCAGTCTTCTCTCTATTAAGTGTGAATACACTTTATAAGCGACCCCAAACCATCCACCGCCGTCGGCGGCGTCCGCAGTCTTCTCTCTATCTTTAAAAGAAAGAGGACTTGGCGGGCCGCAGCGCGACGCTCTACCGAATAAGCCACGGACGCGACGCTGATATCGCTGTCAGTAACGCGCCCTATACCCCCTCCCCCTTCGCTCGCTCCTCCGCTCTCCTCGCTCGCTGCAGCTGCGCGCGCACCCCTCTCTCTCGCGCGCCCGCCTTCTCTCTCAGTCTCCCGTCGAGAGCGGGTCGTGAGGGGGAGTAAAGTTAAAATCCGTTGGCATTCGCCAGTAAGTTAACGTAAACTCCCCCGTGTGATCAAATTGCGATTCCCAGGAACCATTACACACAAAAGGCACCATAGTGTGATTAATAAACATAATAGTGTGAATTAATAAATACCCCTCATAGCATCACCCCGTGTATTCGCACTTAACCATGTTCAACCTCGGGGAAATGCTTGGGAGATTGTTTTTTTTTAAGGCGCGCCACCGGTAATTCAAACGTGCAACTCCCTACCTCCAGAGCGTACTGCCTTAAATAATACTTTTAGTCGGCCATCCGTAACAGCCTTGGGCGCGCAAAAAGCGCGGGGGATCACGGAGCGCACGTCCGGTACGCAATAGAACGCACGGTTTCTGCGGGCGTGAACTGACTGCGAAAAACTGCGTAGCGTTAGTTGCGGGTTCTGCGGGCTCTGCGTGTCGTTCTGGCGTCTTCTTCGGGAGACGCGATGTGCGATCGCCGACCATGTAAGCTGGTCGTTGCTGTGGTTCGTACTGCAAGACACAATCTTCACCGTGGTGTGGTTTCAGAAGCTCGTGTCTCATGCCGCGATGTAACGCTCTACCATTTACTTTACCGACTAAAGAGCATACAACGCGGCAAATAGAATTCGAAATCTTTGCGTACATCCACCTGTTGTCGTCCAGAGTGTGTGCGCTTTGCTGCGTAAGCATGACCTCGCGCGCTGCTTCCATAGGTTGCTGCGAACGCCCAACTAAACACTGACTGCGTCATTAGTTCTACAGTATTCTGACGGAAAAGTGACAAGCGCAAGCGCGATTTTCGAGTTGCAGCACAAAGCCCTTCGTCGCCGGTAGGCCACGGAAGAGTGCCTGGTACTCAGCTGGTACCACCACGACTTAACCAGAATCACGGTACATACGTTAATTGAGACGATTGTCGACGTCAGCAGGGAACGCGAGCAGTGTCTTCACGTGCCACTGTCCTTGCCATTACGGAGTTTTCGAATAGCGTACGCGATGCTTGCGGGCGTAGCATTTGCGTTCGTCACTATACGGGGGCCCCGCTAGAGGTGAGCGTGCGAAGCCTGCGCAACGAAAATGCAACGCTTCGCGTACCGCTATCCGAACAATTCATATACTTTCCCTCGCATGGAAAGATGCGGCACTTAAAGCCTCACACGTACAGCTACTGAAAAGACACATCCTCCCCCTCTTTTTTTTTCTAGCCAATCTGCGTGCACAGAACGTGGTATCTCTTCAAGAAATTGTCTCATAATGCGGTCCCCAAACACTACCTGAATATACCTACTTTTCATAATCACCCCTTCGCAAGCTCCGACTCACCAAAAAACTTGCGAGCAACTGGTTTCGATAACCTGGATTTTGTCACTTATACGGCGAGATTGGACGTTGTTAGGAATGGCGTGCCAAGGTCGACGCAGTCCCCGTTAGACTTTTTTGAAAGAACATATGAATCCAATCACGCCGCCGCGTGGAAAGCGTCGACATATGTTACGTACTGAGGTCGGTGTAAAAAATATGTACTGTTCGGAGTGAAGTACTGTCTATGACACAGCTGCAGCTCTAACATTTGTCGTCATATATCTTTTAACACGACCTATGCCAGGAATCCGCGTCAGGCAAAAAAAAACAAAAGGGGGGGGGGCCACAAAACGAGGTACTCCTGCGATTTCGGACCAAGAGCAAAGCAGTGGTGAGGAGCAAGAACGCACATCTGCATTTATGCAACGACTTGGGTAATTAATGGCACAGAAATCAGTCACCTTGACTTCTTCGATACCGTTTCCTCCTCAAAAATAAAATCCAGCAAACTGACGTCACGATGCTTCCCTGCAGGCGTACGCACCGATGCCCAGCCGGGAGTCACGACACGAGTCCCTGCCAGAGCCTCCCCGACCACGTCGCGCTTCTTTGAAACGCAAATGGTAAGCTTATACTTACGGCCAAAGCACCGTCCTATACACGACGTCGCATTTGTCATTCCTGTCTATAAAAGACGGCCGTCACGCGCGTGCATCAGTGAATCTAGGATGCACCGTATACTCCACGCAGAAAAGATTCTGTAGAATAAAACTAGAAACTCCTGAAACATAGTAACGATAGGTCCGAGACAGCCGCTCTTAGCCACATTGTGGCAGTTTTTTTAACAAACTGCATCTATATGTAACCAGAAGCTTGACAAGGAAACCTTTTTTTGCAGTTATCTTCAAAAAACCTCCCCTGAACTCACACGGCCCTTACTCTGCATGCATGGGACCAGGGCTTCCTTGAAAGTGCTCGGCACTTGCTTTTATGTCTCCAGCACGTCCCTGCTAGTAAAATTGTTGAAAAGTTAGCGAGCCTGATTTTATTCCAGATCGGTTCTACGGAATCCCCTCAAGGTCGCAGAAAGTTAAAAAAGAGTAAACACTGACAACCGCAGCAAGAGGCCGCGGGAGTTTTTACGAACGAAAGCTTCCTTTCCTCCATATGACTGGATTCCGCAGGACGTGATTCCTCGCGAGCTTCGAGTTTTCGATGACTCCACCTTTTCCCTACCCATTGCCACCTTCCTGGGTAGCTCATTTCGTAGAGCTAAGCTGTCGAGGGACCGTGCTCAGTCGGCCCCGCTAGTAGCCATGACGACAAGTGTGAAACACCAGCTGTCATGGCTGCTAGCGCAATGGCTACTATTCGCCTTCATGGTCATTGTACTGTAGAAATGATTTGCACTAAATTCCACTCGCTAGTAAGGGCGGTTAGGCAGGAGTCTAGGGCTAAATGAAAGCTTGGAGACGAAAATTTTTTGAACAAGGGATGTCACTTTTTTTCAACTTTCTGCGCCCTCGTCAATTCAGCCACGCCTTGCTGTGTCGCCTGGCAGCAGTCGCCCTGTGTCTGATCGCGGTCGCTGTCCTGGTGGTCGCCGTGTCCCGTAGTATGCGCGTCCGGGCCGACACGGCACCCGTCAAAGGCGGTAGCGCCGCCGTACGTCCAGCAAACGGCACCGACCATCGGGGCGGCATCGGGATCCGTGAGCCGTCCTCGACCCAGGCCGAGGCGCTCGCCGCCGTCGGACGACCCAGGGCACGCAGCACGGTCCAGCCGCCAGCGGAGACGCGCCACTACAAGCGCCGCCACGGAGGTGAGTGGCAAACGAATTCAAGCGAGAGTCTATATATGCGTAATCCGATAGCGTCGTAGCGGAGATTACGCAAAAAGTTGATAGCGTATACATTACCGTGCATTACCCATCACATGCCAATCACGCTGCCAAATACTGGAACCTTGACGGCCCGATTAGTAAATGTTTTATAAATGTTCGAACTCTAAAAACAGGTCAACACGTACAGGAAACTCGTAAGACCCCTCATGCACTTGCTAGGAAGACTCCGATACGAAGTTCGCTGTTTTCTTCTCGGTACGTGTAATAATTCAACGCGTACACCTGCGGTAGGCTCTAGGATTCGACGTACATTAACTGGCATTCTGCATTGACCCTGTATAGGCCCACCACTAAACAAGCGATAGTGTAACGTCGTAACGTCGTCGTTTGACGTCACGAAATATGTAGATCTGTGACGTCATATGGTTATCACCCAATTGTTTTTTTTTTGCCTCACTTGTGCTGACAGCGCTTGACAACAGCCGACATTAAGATTGCTCGCTTGATTCATCCAAGGCTCCCGCTTCGAAAAAAGTACTTGATTTTCGTGTGTATTCTTAAGTGTCCTGCTATCTTCGCGCGTGTATTAAATTAGGGTGAGATGCATTACAGCGTGGAACCAGTCATTGACAAAAGTAGAAGTACGGGACTGTCGCGATATACCCGCTGAATTTGAAGGTTTTTTAAATGCAGAGACCGACCACGAGAACGAGGCGCCGTCACCAATGCCATCGTCGTCGCTGTCCTCGTCGTCATCAGAGCCATCGTCGATTCCAATCGTTCCGTGGCTGACGACAGAGACAGCCGACCACGAGCCGCCGGCAGTACGTCGCCAGAGCGATGTGACGACAGCGCCACCAAGCGGCGTCCTCATGGAACGTGCAGCGGTGCGCACCTCGTTCGAGGCCGACGGCACAGTGGCATTGTTAACGGCTTCGTCACCGGTAAGTTCGTTCATTCGCTTGCTTCAGCGGGCGGTTTCCCCATGAAATCATCCAGACATTCCCAGCGCGAGCGCCGGATGTACATAAAGCTGCGTCAGAAGGCGGGAAACAGCTTGCGAGACGTTTTTTAGACGAGGGTGGATGTGCATGGCGACTAGTGATCAGCCTTCATGATGGGAAACTACGACAGGATGGCAACACAGACGATTCAGTAACGGGACAAGTCAGCGCAAGTCCAATTTAGTGACGGGACTTGCGTCTGTAGACGTGTATTGCCGTGCTTCTGTCAGGACTGTCGTTTGTACGGTTCTGTTCTGTTCTGTTTGGTTTTCGCTAAATCGTGAAACTATCGGCAGTCTTCCTTGTCTGCCCGAGCTTAGTGTGGTATGTGCGAACCGTATGCGGCGTTTTTTTTTTAAAGCCTGGAACTGTGATTAGATTTCATGCGAGCGTAAAGCGCGCTTGTCTTCCAATTTAAAAACAAGTGTAATCAAAATTGAGGCAAATGCGTCATTGTTATCAGCTTAAAGAGACAGTATAGAATAAAAAATGGCAGCATATCTACGAAGTGAATGATGGAGAGTGGGGCGAAGCATCCATTCGTCCATGCATCCTTCTGTGTAACCGTCGGTGCATCCATTCGCCCGTCCATGCGTGCGTCCATTCGTGCGTCCGCACGTCCATCTGTGCGTCCGTCCCTGCGTTCGTCCCTGCATCCGCCCCTGCGTCCGTCCATGCGTCCATCCATCAGTGCAGCCATCTGTGAGTCCGTCTGTTGTTTGTCCGTTCGTCCATCTATTCAACACTTCAAGTACCACCATCTCAGATCTTTTCATCATATATTCCACATATGCACCGCCATCCAGCGGACATTCAAAGGACTAAACGAGAGGTGGCACACGCACACTTTCTTACGGCTTGCGCTTCGTGTCTACTTCCCACATTTAACCACCTCGAGTTCATGGTGTATACTAGTTCACTGTATTCATGGCACTGCGGCCCAACGCTCCCTAAACCTTTCTAAAACCAAGGAGGTTATGCCCAGCGAGTATAACGTAACAACCCTATTTGTCAGATAGTGCTCAATGTACATGCCAATGGCTGCTAAGGGGGAATGAGAGACAGAATAATTCAGATTTTAATTAACGCGCACGCTGCGAATTTTGTACTGTTCAACAACGCACAGAAGAAATCTCCCACCGGCACCACCTTGGAGGTCAAAACGTAAGACTGGTTGCACACTACGACTACGACGCTTTAACAGGTGCCGCTTTAAGGAGCTTCGCCCCTTAAATGAGCCAGATACTGCACCAAACTAAGCCATATCCATCAAACCAAAGCTGCATCAACAACCCTGCCCAACAACAACGCAGCCGTGTTCAACCTGTTTGAATTGTATCCTATTACCTTTCCCATCGTGCTTTCGTTCCACCTATATAATTTCTTGGGCGAGTCGGTCTTTATTGAAGGGCATATTATGGGGCAAAACTCTAAAACAAATAGAAAAAGGCCAACTTGGTACTGGATTTTTCTAATATTTAGTGTTTCTTTTTGAGCATTGCGCCCCAGTATCAGGTTCTTCTTTCACTCGCGGTATATTGCAAATATTAATACAATAGATATTAATATATCGAAGTGTCACAAAGGAGCGGCAAAAGAATTAAGAGGCGAGAAGCGAAAAGCTTTTAAGTCATTTAGCTACAGGTATTAAGAAAAGAGACATTCAGTAGATATTAACAAAATGGAAAAACGCCACCGAATGTCCAGAATGGTGCGCCTTTTAGGGTCTGTATCGCCTCGACGCCAATGGAACAAAAAAAAACCATATACCGATGGAAGCACGAGGATGGTGTTAATTATTGTGGCAAAATATTTTTGCGATTCCATTCAGTTGCTACAATATACGACTTCTTTTAGGAAGCGCAAGCACTCTGTTAAGTGTCGAATTCAAACTTTAATCTGGCTATATAAATTGCAGCTGCAATATAGATTTGAGAAGTTTGGGTGTCTAGTACACTGGCCAAAAGATGTTGAAATAGACTTCACCATATTGTCAGTCGCTATTAAAAACTTCTTCTCAGTTTAGTTAAAGTGGACTTGGCTGTATACAAAGATCGACTGCATAGATTGTCGTATCGCGGCCGCTCGATCTCTACAGTTTCAAGTGAGCATATCGCGACATAACCTTATATAACGATGAAAAAGCTCGGCAGGGAACACGCCTTGTGGGAATCTGTTTCATGCGAAGCATTCAGCCAGTAGTTCTATGCTGCATTTTTTTGTAGCCTCACAAAACTGTCGGATAAAAAACTCGCAGGGTCTTTTATGAAATTGCCGAAGGCAACTGCAAGTCAATGTAGTGATCCCTTCCCTTTCTAAAATACTTCCCTACCTGACGTGGTTCTTCATCAACTATACAGTATTAAAGGTACTGCAATAGTGCTGCACCTTGCCCGCATTTACATTGCTCCCGTGATCTACCCGCATTTTACAAAGCCATCACGTCGTGCGATGATGTTATTATGTGGCGGAAGTGACGTCATTTTGTTGAAGTTCATTTCAGATACCTGCGACGTCACGATTGCGTCACATAATGACGTCATGACGCGCGCTCCCGTTAACTGCGCATTTTACCGTTGGACTAGTCACGCTTCCAACTGTGATCATTTCTTCGAAATCTTCGCAGGTGGCGTCTGTGGCGGCAACGAGCCTGGCAGCCGTATTCAGCGGGGGAAAGGCCGCGAAAAATGGCGAGAGGGGCGACAGGTGAGGTGGCATAGCCGATGTTCTACGGAGCGCATGGGTTAAGTTGGGCTTATTTACAGGGGGCGTTCTACACTGCCGTGAAAAAGAGCGCACAGCAGCAGATATATACGGGAACATGCCAGTCACTCTACCACCGCATACTGTCCCGACCAATAGCCAGCAAGACTACAGAAGTAAGCGCGAGCACAAGCAGCCGCTTCTGTATTTCCGAGAAAGACGACGTTGGGGGGTCTGCTCTTCTGTTTGTATCTTCTCTTTATCACGGCCTTGCCTAATGTCTCGATTAATAGCCGGCAAGGCGGCAGTACTTGGGCCTTGCATGCTACCTGAAAGGCATCACTGTCTGCCGGAACGAGACCCCCGCCATGAGTGAAAGAAGGGAACCAGCCGATAACGAACACCGGAGCGATATAGGGGACGTTAGAAGTTCCTCGAAACGGAAGTGTACAAAAAGACGACTTGCCTCCGACAAGGTCCCAGCCTGGAACATTTAAATAACGCGCCGATGCTTTGCAATTTCAGCGGCGGTGGCAGTCGTTCTCTCGATCGCTTTCTCGCGTATTGATGTCCATGGAAACCTGGGAGTGTTGGTCAGCGCCACTCGTATGTAACCATGACGGCAAGCGTGGAACACTTGTTCTTGGCAATGGAACTAACTCTCCCACGTTTTCGTGCACATAAATACCCGATAAAATGAACGAGATGATGGCCGCCTTCGTGACTGATTCAGACCTTCAAGCGTGTTATCCATATAGGACACCATGCCCAGTTTTATCGGCGGGAATATTCAGTTTTCGCCCTGTTTAATTTTGCAAACATGTATTATGATTACAATTTGAGTCCCCTATAAAGCTTTATTACATGAATTTTAATAAAATAACCAACTTACAGCACAACAGGACTTGCGCCTGCCAATTCGCTGCCATGTCGATTCATCCATATACTTCACTGAATCACTACACCAGGATTGTCGATGCCATATCGCATCAGCTACGATGTCAGTGCTCGTCATTACGTCGTCTTCCTTCCCACAGCGGTCCGCCGGGCGAGCTTGTAGAGTCGACCAGTCTCGCCGCGTCGGAAGCCTCGACTCGGCCGGGGAAAACCACCGAGGCTGGATCCGTGGCGGCGGCGCCAACGACCGCCAGCACGGACCTGCCCGAGGTGATAAACGAAGCCGACGGCCACGGCGACCTCCAGGAGGTCTAAGGTCGCCCATGTCATAGACTCCGGGGGCGACCTCATCTCGAAGACATTCTGGCAACCGCCCGGCCTCGAGTCGGACCCGACGTCGGCACGCACGGCGTGCGGTGTCGATGCAGCTGCAGCGTCGGACGACCGCGAGGCCCGGCTACCACGCATGGCTACTCGGGCCCCTTCTATTTAGTATTTTGTTTTGTTGTAAATATATTGTATTGACGCGTCTCTCTGTTTATCTCATTCGTCGTATACCACCAGATAATTCATCAAATATTGCACCGACCTTGGAGTTAGACATGCTAGCGGGGTGAATATTAATGACAGAACTCGCACAGAGGTGGTCAGGGAGCCGTGTTCTAGCACTTAACCTCCATTTTACGGGTGTTCTAAAGACATGTGCTCGATCCTGTACGCAAGTTCTGTGAGGCTGAGCGCTGTGCGTATATATAGCGTATATATAAAACGATTGATTGATTGATTGATTGATTGAAATTCGTCATCGGTGCCTGTGTTGACCATTTTCATTCGCGTAGAAGTGCAAATATCGCACCACAGTTCATTCCTACCTCCTGTGCTTTATGTGCAAAACTCGGAATTGAGCGAATACTGTTTTACAGTCCTTTTCTCGAGCATTTTGCAAAAATATGTGCTCAACATATTTTCGTTACGCCCACACACCTACATTTATAAGTATTATGACTTGGTACTCGAGTCTATACTACTTAAGTCCTTAAGTTTATACAGTGAAGCTGCTGCAGGTTTGGTGCAAGCAGAATGCATCCATATATGTACTCGAGAACTCCCATTCCATTGCCGCGCAATTCATGGCCGATGCCCGTGTTGGGCTCAGCCACTCCTCCTGGGTCCCACCAACCGATCAAGTTAATAAAGCCGTGCACTCAACGATTAGCGACGGCAACGCGCCGTAAGCGCTACGTGGGATACATATGTCGAAGCATATGTAAAGGGTCAATTGAATGTACAGATATGCGGCAAAGTTAACTGAATGAGTCTTATGAAAAGTTTTTTATCGGCTGACGAGATTGCTACAGCACCCAGTGGAGCAGATCTGAGCACCGTTTTTGTTTCGTTTTTGTTTTCTGCTGCATGGCCTCAGATATTTACTTCGGCAACGGGCCGAAACACGTAGTTAACCCAAACGATGCACTACGCAAGGCACACAAACGCGGAAAAGCGAGCGCCACTTTTAGACACTCGAATATTTTTATTGCGATTACTTGCTATATTTTATGCCTATATGTGCATTAAATGTGCCCCGTTAGGCTGCCGTTTTGTATGAAGTGAAGTAGTGGTTTGTGGAATATGTCGTCATGTATCGATCGCCTCCAAAGCAGGAAGCTGTGGGATCTTCAGACCGAAACCTGACCAAACCTAGACTTACTCAATAATATGCACCCAGAAGAATACCCTGCACGCTGCCCATGGTGCTCTGAGAAAACCACACTAACGCTCACTGCACGTCCATGTGCTCACTACGGGAGAGCTTAAAGCCGTCAGGTGGGCTTCACACGTGAGGTCGTGTCGACGAAACTTCCGCCGTGAACGAGTCACGTCTATATATTGGCCGACATTCTTTGCTGTCGATAAAGCCAAACTGTGTTTAGAAAAAGTTATAATGATTTATAGTACCTTCCTCGTGCATAAAATATCTCCCGAGGCAGCCAACATACTCCTCCACAAGGCAAATCTCATATCATCCGAGGAACTCGAAGAAAGGTATATTATATGGTTCCCAGCCCACACCCCGTGTGCATCGCTCATTCCCAACCTCAACGAGGAGGCTCACCGCATAGCGCGAGGTCTCACCGCACTCGCAATGGAGCTTCACATGAGGTACTGGGAGGAGATTAGTGGTGGGAGAGGGACAGAATGTTTAGGTTCTGCTCCTTTGTTACCATAGAATGAATCATGAGAAAAGTTTCGCTGATTTGTATTGGTTTGATCAAAGGTTACAAGCTTTTACAAAACCATCGGGATCCTATAGATGAATATGTAGTAGGCTGCAGAGGTATGTAATGAGGAGTTTCGACAAGCCCGAAGTGAAGTGATGACCGAAACGGCTCTACGGTATCCGACTTGACTTCACTCACGAATGCGCCGCCATTAAGGCTTCGTCTTAGCGAGAGTGAAATAGACCGTTGAACATGGAGGAAGAAATACCCAGGAGAGTGCGTTACGTCACATCCTGTAAAGATTGGAGAGGAGGGGGAAGGGAAGGGCTTCTACTGGGAAGGTTGGACGTGTTTCTGCTACCTTGCACATGCGCAGCTTGCGCTGCGGTGGCGTAGGTGAGTGCTGAGCAAGCACGTCGGTCGCCTTGGTCTTGGCCGGGGCACCTGGACAGATTAGCTTCAAAATCGAAACACTTGTGCCAGTATAAAACAAGTTTGCCAAGATGCTCGCTTCTAGCGTGCCTGGGGCCACTAGCTGCCACATTTCGGCCCATAATGTGCATATACAGTACACTTACAGCTTTGCACTTAGTGCTTATAAGAAACCAATGGGGTAACACTACTGGATAATCACTACGCACAGCCCAGTTTTTCTTCGGTTGTAACGGTAAGTCCGGGATGGGAAACATGATGCAAATTTGACATCTGTATTGGTCTTGCTACTCGGTAAGATTAAGTACCTCCGAGTTATCAATTGCCCGTGTGTGTCATACGTTCACACGGATGTTGTACACGACATGCGAGCCATACTACAGCAGCACGGGTCGGTCAAGTGCGACCGTATATTGAAGAAAACTTGGCTGCAAACTTTGTTACCGAGCACAAATCGCATACAGTATGCGAATAAATCAAACAGCTTTGGAAGTAAACCTATTGTGTCACTTTGGGGTGATGCAAGTGCCATTATTGACTCGAAGTTTTGGAAAGCACCCCAGGCCACTGCTTTGCAATGGTTAACTGTGGCCATTGTACACGGGAACAGATAACCACCACCTCTTTCATTAAGAACTATTGGCACTGACGTTCTCCTTTCGGAATTCTTTCCTTTTATCGCTGAGGAACGCAATAGGATAATGAAGAAGGAGAACAGCCAACGTGTGACGCCAACCATTTTCAGAGAAGCTGTCATGGGCTTCGAAAAAAAAAACGCACACTTTCGAACACTAGCAAAATGAACCAAACACGCAGTCGTGAATACGTCTAAGCTCACTTCAGGCCTCTAAGACATTAAATCATCTGTGAAATGCATCAAGTGCATCAAAATGCGGATTTGCCGTTTCAGCTAGCTCTTTCAACCACGCGGTCGTATGGGTAGCGATTCAGACGATGCGGCACGACGGGCTGACCAAGGAATCTTACAAGCCCTTGCGAAAGCACGTGACTTCCACCACATTTTTTAGGGGCGAAGCTCCTTAGGGCGTGGGCTGTGCGTCCCCTGTAGCCTGTATGTAGCCACCTCTAGTTTAGTTCTTGCAGTGTTCACTAGATGGCGGTACGGTCCCCTGTATGTAGCCACCTCTAGTTTAGTTCTTGCAGTGTTCACTAGATGGCGGTACCGTGTCCTGTATGTAGCCACCTCTCGTTTAGTTCTTGTAGTGTTTACTAGATGGTGGTACTTGTAGCTGATGATGAAAAGATGCAAGATGTTATAAACTAGAAAGCGGTACTTGTAGTTGATGAAAGACGCGAGATCTTATAAAATAGGAATGATGTCACATATGGCGCGTGTCATTGGTTTAAGGCAATCGTTCGATTTAGTGCGGCGACGTACGCTAGGGGGAGCGATGTAATAAAATCGAGTGGGCAAAATGCACAGAGGATTCATGGTTTACCAGGTTTACCTCCGGAGCTTCGCCCACTCATCATCATTCACTTCGTGGATACGGCGGAATTTTTTTTGCTATGCAGTTTTGATACAGTGTACTAGAAGAGGGCAGTGGGCTCACTCTCTGGTGGAGGCTATTTGGTGGGGTGGATCCGCAAAAGTCGCCAATTTGTGCTTCTGTCTTCGCCCGTGCAGTGGCGCTGGCATCGTCTTCTGTAGAACTTTGGAAGAGTGTTGCGGCTGAAAGAGTCAGCGAGCTTTTCCAGAACAGCAGTTGTCAAGCCACGTTCTATTCTGGTGGACGCTGTAGCGCGACGTTTTTTTTTCGGCAATGTTCCGCCGTGTGCAGTATCAAATTGGTGTGCCTTTTTGAATCTGATCCACGCAGCAACATAAAAAAACTGTCTTTTGTCTAAGTGCCGAATAGACTACGTGGACGTGAAGGTACCGTTGAAACGGTTGTTGTATGTGATCCCAAAAAATCAGAACAGACGTAAAGAATGTGAAAAGAACCTGTCAGAGCGCACAAGCGCCTGGAAGACAGTGGCGCAGTGCCCGAGCTCCACTTGATTTGTGGGGTTTAACCTCCCAAAACCACCATTTGATTATGAGAGACGCCGTAGTGGAGGGCTCCGGAAATTTTGACCACCTGGGGTTCTTTAGCGAGCTCCACTTCGAGCTGCGTCATGTGCTTAGAGGCGATGTGCACATTATCAATAGAACAGAAGTGTAGATACCTTGTGGAAGACCCATTCTCAGCTGCGATGCAGTGTCGCGACTCTTCCCAATCTGCCAGCCTACCTTAGTAAAAAGCCGACGCATGAGATCGGGAATTTCAGATGGACTATAAGTGTGTGCAGAGTTCCCCATCAGAGGTAAGAAGGGGGGGGGGGGTGAAGGTTGGTTTGTTGCAGCACTCTTTCACCTCGCTTAGCGAACGATGGTAAATAATAGCCCCTATAGAAAACTACTATCTATTCTGCAACAACAAAAGTTGATCAAAATATTTAAGGTACAACATTTCATTCATTGAAACGGCCTTGCTATTGGGGCTTGGCTGACAGAAGAGAACTGGGAGTGGGGTTCCTAATTCACAGAAACATAGCTGGCAACATATGGACACATAGAGGAATACTATAGCATTAATGAAAGGGTGGTAGGTATCGTAAGTAAACTGAATAAGAGATACAAGATGAAGGTGGTACAAGCTCACACGCCTACATCCAGCTACGATGACGCTTCAGTCGAAAGCGTCTATGAAGACGTGGAATCGGCAACGAGCAAGGTAAAAATGTAGTATACTATACTGATTGGAGACTTTAATGCAAAGGTAGGGAAGAAGCAGGCTGGAGACCAGGCAGTAGGAGATTATGGTATCGGTACTAGGAACGCCACAGGAGAGCCACTAGTAGAATTCACAGAACGCAATAATTTACGGATTTTGAATACCTTCTACCGAAAGCGAGGAAACCGCAAGTGGACATGGAGGAGCCCTAATAGTGAAAATAAGAATGAAATAGACTTTATAATGAGTGCACACCCAGGCTTCTAGCAGGATGTGGGGTGGTTGGCAAGGTACGATGCAGTGACCATAGAATGGTACAGTCTCGAATTCGCCTAGACTTGAAGAAGGAACGACAGAAAGTGATACGCAAGAAGCCAATCAATGAGCTAGCACTGAGAGGGTAAGTACAGGAACTCAGAGTCTCGCTTCAGAACAAATACTTGGCTCTTAGTGAGGAAACCAACCTTAGCGTAGATACAATGAATGATAATCTGACGAGTATCATTACGGAGTGTGCAGTGGAAGTTGGAGGCAGGGTAGTTAGACAGGACACTGGAAAGCTTTCCCAGGAAACGAAGAATCTCATTAAGGAGCGTCAATTCATGACAGTCTCAAGTACAACAGACAAAATAGAACTGGCAGAGCTTTCGAAGTTGATTAATAGGCGTAAGGTGCGCCATGTAAGAAGGTATAACATGGAGAGAATTGAACACGCTCTGAAAAACGGAGGAAGCGTCAAAGCAGTCAAGAGAAAACTTGGGATAGGCAAAAATCGGATGTATGCACTAAGGGACAAAGAAGGCAAAATAACTACCAATATGGATAAGATAGCTAAAATAGCGGAGAAGTTTTACAGAGATCTGTACAGTGGCCGAGACAACCATGACGTTAATACTATAAGAAGTAGCAGTAACCCAGTTGACACCCCACCAGTAATGATAGAAGAAGTCAGAAAAGCTTTGGAGAGCATGCAAAGAGGCAAAGCTACTGGTGAGGATCAGGTAACATCAGATCTGCTGAAAGATGGAGGACAGATTGTGTTAGAAAAACTAGACACCCTGTTTACGAGGTGTCTCCTGACGGGAAGAGTACCAGAGTCTTGGAAGAATGCTAACATCATCTTAATACATAAGAAAGCAGATGACAAGGACTTGAACTACAGGCCGATCAGCTTGCTCTCTGTAGTATACAAGCTATTTACAAAGGTAATTGCTAACAGAGTAAAAAAAAACATTAGAATTCAATCAACCAAAGGAACAAGCAGGATTTCGAACAGGCTACTCAATAATTGACCACAATCATACTATCAATCAGGCATGTTGGTATTGTATATCTTATTCACAAAACGCCCGGTTTGAAAGATAACACTTTCCCCACGCTAGGGGAATACGATATACTGCCCCCTTTCCACGCTCAACAAATTTCTCCCGGTGCTTAACGTCACTTTCATCTTTTTTTTTTTTTGCCAGCCTCAACTTTTCTTTCAACCGCAACGCAGATGCGATATAACTTGTTCTTGGCGAAACATAGCACATTATACTCAAAACGACTTCACTCCTTTTTCAGGCGGTGAGAAAATTGAATGCACATATTGAATGCTTACTACCGGCCTTTACTTGGCATGAGTAACCGATTATAGACCACGAAAAATCGTTTAGAGGCCTGCCTTCATCTAATCTCTGCCTGATTTGCAAAGAATTTGCCGTTTTCTACTAAAAAAACAGTGAAATAAACGTGTTTCGAGGCTCAAGGATAGAACCGCGCGAAAAATCGCCGAGGCCTTTTTCATACACCAATACGGTGACGTATGTGCAGCGAGGCCTTCGGTGAAGCTGCATAAGCTCGAGATAGATTATCCAACCACCAAGCTGCAATCTTAACCACGTGTCTTTTTTGTCCTTTAAATTTCTGTGTTTCCGACAATTAAGTTTCAGTTGATAGTATGCGCCTTCTTCCCTTGTGCGTGTTTTTTTTTCGCAAAATGCAATTCACAAAAATCAAATAGTTACATAGAAGGGAGTAGCGATATCATGTATTGCTCTTCAACTAAGCTAATCAAAGTGCATTTCATTATGACGCAGCGTATTATTGATATTTTAAGTAATTTGCTCAAAGCCAATTATGCAGAAAAAGGACGGCTTGAAATCATGAGCGCTCTGTGGATGGCAACTGTTACTTATGACAGTGAGTTAGACAGTCCCTATTTAAACTAAAGTAGCACTACGCACTGCAGGGCTGCCTCTCAGCGTTGTCTTTTTCTGAGTATTGAAACAACGTTTAGGCAACATTCTGCACCTTTATCCTAGTGTTCCGAAAAATGCTGAAGGCCTTTTGTAGGATAATGTGGCTCATCGCGAGTTCAGTGGCTCTGTTAACCTTTAGGTGACAAATTGTGATCGTGGTATACGCGCCAACCGATTGGCCACGAGCGGCTCTGACTAAGACTTCGAGGTTTGCATGCACATATATTTTTGATCACGAAGACGAGAGGACCAAGGCCACCTAAAGTTCATTGGCAGCACGTCAGGCGCGCTATACTAACGTTGCGGGTCAGATTCCTGCAGGCAGATGTTATTCTTTCGTCCACTTTTACCATCTTGATTGATTGATTGATGATTGATATAGGGGACTTAACGTCCCAAAACACTTTTACCATCCTACACACACACACACACACACGCACACACACACACACACACACACACACACACACACACACACACACACACACACACACCTTCGCTTCATTATCTTAGTTTTAATTATTTCACCGTAAGAAATGTTGCCAATATTTCTGCATCATAAAAAGCATGGAAAACACGACAACTGATAGGTTCGTGCATCCAGCGTAAAAGAGGCGCCGATAAATTATTATTGGGTCAGTGGAACGTTGTTTGTAATCCATTTTTGTTCAAGGTTCCACTACCACCGTCTTGCCAATAGTTCGAAGGAAGACACCAGATGACGCCACTCAAAAATAGGACTAAAAGGGACACCTGAATTGAGTACGTGACTTATCTACTGTGAGCCAATTTGCCTCCAGCTTAGTCTTGCATACGGACAACTCGTCATTAACAAAGGCTGTAAACTGAACGTAAGGAGCACATCAGAGTTGACAGGTGCTACCGAGCTAACAAGGAAATAATCACCACTAGAGAAGCCTCAAAAATCCGCGTGGGTTTAATTGATATATATGTGGCGTTTAACGTCCCAAAACCACCATATGATTATAGAGACGCTGTAGTAAAGGGCTCCGGAAATTTCGACCACTTTGGGGTTCTTCGACGTGCACGCAAATCTGAGCACACGAGCCTACAACATTTCCGCCTTCATCGACAATGCAGCCACCGCAGCCGGGATTCGATCCCGCGACCAGCGGGTCAGCAGCCGAGTACCTTAGCTACTAGACCACCGCAGTGGGGCAAGCCACGCGACTTTCGCCAACAAGTTCCGAAGAAGTGGAAGCTCAGTCATTGTTCTCTCGAAAATTATTCATATAACGAAATCTCACCCATGTATACTAGGGGCGGTTGAAAAATTAAATTTAATTATTCTGTGCAGTGAAGGTATGAGTAACTATGAACGAAAGCGCATATTTACTTTTCAGCATTATCTACAGGAAAATTTCCTAGTAGTGCACATTTGCCAGTGCGTAATTAACGTTACTTGCTAATTAACAAAATGTGTGTTTTAATTCAACACTCAAGGTCACCGACAAGTGCGCCATTAGTGAACGAGGAACGTGCTATTGGTAAAAGTCGTCATGACTAAAATAACCATACTTGCAAGAAAAATGAAAATGCACTTGAAATTTCTACAAGCGAATTGGCGTAAAAATACGCTCGAATCCGCTTATTGCAAGCGCCACAAAGAACTTTGGGGCACCCATGCCAGAGCAGCCAACCGAGCCCTTATACTGCCCCTTCTACAGCGTCCTTAGCGCAAATGCGATTCGTAGCCTAGTTCGAAAACTTCATAACTGAGTTTGTCCCATGCATTCCAAGAAAAATGTCTGTCTGAATTTATAGACCACATGCCTAAGAAGCCCTTATAGTCAATATCGGAGGCTTTACGCGCCAAAAGATCCACAAGATTATGAGGCATGTTGTAGTTGAGGGCTCGGGACACTTTTTCGACCTGGGGTTCCTTGACGTGCAAGAATACCATAGACTGCACAGTTGTCTAGCTTTTCGTCTCCAGTGAAGTGCGACCACCACAGCTGGGGTCGGACTTGCACGTTCGGATCAGCAGTGGGGCATCGTAACCACTGTACTACTGTTGCTTTTAGCAACAGCAGAAGGGTGGGCAGGTTTGCTGGGCGAGCTGGTATGGTATGGTATCTTGAAGAGCACGGAAAAAAAAATTACATGCACAAAGAAAGCACATAGACCCATTGCGAATCAGACAAATTTGTTTCGCTTTGGAAGGTGGTGGCCGGAGCAGACCATACACGCTGCATATGAGTCGCTGTCATTTGGTGTCTATTCTATCTTGCGCTGGCTGCGCTATCTCTCTGTAGCCAAGTTTAATCTTGCAGAACAAGTCTGAACGCCGCACCCGATTCCACGTAATTTTTTATTCTTTCCAGTGACACTGTCAAACACACATATTATATTCCGAGAAAGCGGCATTGAGAAGTGCTTAATTACTAAGACGTGCCTAATTATAATGCGAGCCACCCTCCCACATTTTCCTTAACATATTTAGGAACGCTTTGACATGTACATCAATCTGCCGTGAACATAGTAACCAAATGCCATTGCAGAAGCACTTCAGTCTGGGTTTGCTTGCCAATAAACGGAACGACTTCGATGTAGCACACTAAAGCACCACTGTGTGGTGCGATGTTTTGGTGTGCCTTCTGGTGTGCTTGTGGCATTTCGTGCAAAATCAAAGGTATACCGCGCAACATCAGTGCTGGATTGAGGCAGGGCTGCTCGATTGGGTAGGCAGGTATACCTAAAGAGACTAACACTGAGCCCCAAAATCAGGGCTGAAGGGTACATGTTTGAACACTTCTATAGTAAAGGTCTATACGGAGCGCCAGATTTTTCCAACTGCGCCCGGCCCGGGCGTAATTTCTGTCGATGTGGCCGAATCTAGTGTCTGGCCTACGGGACGGCTTTCAGCTCACCCATAGTAGAGCAATGAGTATACTCTAAATAATTAGCCACTTTTTCTAAACACGCAGAGTATAGAACACCGCCTGGACAACTTATTGCGCTTCCATGTACAAGAGTATGTCGTGCTCTAAACCGCCGTACATTTGTTCTAAACACCAAGTACTCCGACCAAAACACATGCTACCGTGGAACATTGACACTGTCGAACGACTTTGTCTGTGACTTTGTCCTAATTTTTGTCGACACGGCCTCATCGAGTGTCAGGCCCACGGGACAGCTTTATGCTCTCCCATAGTACAGTGCGAAGTGCTCTAAATAGTTCACTACTTTTTTTTTAACACGCAGAACCAAGAACTCCAAATCATTAAGCACTTTCTCTTAACTCATTGTACTAAAAACACCGAACATTTTGTTTTAAACACATAAAGTCGCTCACCGTTGCTGCTAGCCCGCGTTGGCATCGAAAATGGAGACCCTTTGAAAAGGTCAAGTGCTTTCCAGCTGCACTTGCGAATCAACTGCTGCGCGCCTCGCAAGGACTACCAGAAGGGCTGCTCATGCGCTGACTGAGAACTTGCTTCTTTTTTTTTTTTCAAGCAAGAAGTTAATACGCAGAAAATTGGACCTCGTGACACACGTCGAGCACGCTGTCTCAGTAAACTTTGCTGTTCTAAAAAGTAACAATAAATGCGTACAGTTATCACACAAGGCGATAAACGTCTGCCTGACGCATGTTCCCGACCTAAACATATGAGCCGTTTTTGTGTTTTTTGTGTTTTGTTAAATAACCAGTTTACCTCAACTTGCAACTGCGAAATACGCAGTTTTTTTTTTTGCTACTGGCAACACCACCAGACCCTCTGCAACCATTTTTCGCCAGTGTGTGCATCTCAGCGAAATACGTGAAATCTATAATGAGGCTGAGATCTATATTGCCGATAGTATTCAGGGGTAAAATTTGGATTTGGTTCTTCATTTTGGCTTCAACTAACCCGTAAAAGAAGTGTAAATAAAAAAATTCGGCAGATCCCACGTACCTGGGAATCGACGTTATACGAAGCATGCGGATTGAAGGTGACCATGTTGCAATTTCTTAATTGAGCGACGCGTCCTGAAATGACGTTAATTAAATGTACAAATGTTGCACACACAGACATATGTTCAAGAATTGCAGATGTTTATATAACCATTTGTTTGCACTTTAACGATGCCAACTGGAACATGTGTATTAGCAACACCAGAAGCTGATATAAAGCACTGATGTCTGCGAAGATGCTGGCTCTGAACAATGCTACAAAAATCAACTTCAGCGCATGGCATCTAACCAAAATTGACGCTAACCCGACGTGATGGCTGTATCAAATGAGTACATATGTAATGTTTATAAAATTGGCTAGGCAGCACTGCAACCACTATTAACATTTCGCGAAGATTAGCGTCTAGTTGAAAATCAGTTCCGAGAATTGGCATAGCTCTGCGGTAGAATGCTTGACTGCCATGCAGAATGCTTGGGTTCAATTCCTGCTGGGACCCTGAAACTTATTATTTGCATTCGTCGGGAGGTCGGCACTGCCTATGTCAGGTTCTTCTTAACACTGGCATTTATTCTATGTCTTCGTTAGATCGACGCTACCGATGTCGGGTACTGCTTAACGCTCGCGCGTTACAATTGCCCATGTGTGTTCTATAGTCGTTCCTGGATACATTTTAAGCGTTAATTACTTGTGGCACATACCCGCATATTAACGGCACATACCCACTCGTGCGTTTGTGCCACTGTCTGGAGGGAAGCGTTTGACGACGTACGCGACGGGATTCTGACATTATTCATGTCTTGACCAGCACGTCATATTCGGCAAACCATCGTACCCTCCCGTGCTAGTTTTGGTTCACGCCAAGTAAAGGGGGTGACCACGAGAGTACCCAAACGTAAAAGGCTAAATAGATAGATAGATAGATAGATAGATAGATAGATAGATAGATAGATAGATAGACAGATAGATAGATAGATGGATAGATAGATAGATACGCTCAATTTTGCTGAAGTTCACTAAGAAATGCTTCGCATTTAATAATTTTGTAGTTTAACGTCCCAAAACCACGACAATACTATGAACGACGCCGTGGTGGAGGATCCGGTAATTTAGACCACCTGGAATTCTGTAACACCAACCTAAAGATAAATACATGGATCTCGAGCATGTCTGCATCAACCGAAAATGAGACCACCGCGGCCAGGATTCGATCCCGGGGTCTGCGGGTCAGCAGCCGACCACCGTAACCACCAGATCACCGGGCGTAGAAGTCGAAATTTAAGCGAATGAACGACATAGAAATATTTTGTGACAAAATAACGTCATATTAGTCCTTTCTTCGACTCTGTTATTTTTTCTACAGAGGCGCAAAAGCGATGACTAGACTTGTCGAGCACGTGGTCCTTTCAGTTGAAAGGCACACGAATTTGGATCGATTTGGTTTAGGTGCACGTTATAGAACACCAGGTGGTCAAAATTTTCTAAGCATTTTTTTAATGAGACATGTTGTTAATGGCACATGTCGCTAATAAATGACACATGTCGTTTGATAGTGCAAGACCCAGTAATAGCCACATACCTCCAAGCCAGAGCAATGAACGTGGGTCTCATGGTAAAAGATGTGAACAATGAATATTTTAAGTCGCTGTATACGAGCCTGAAACTGTGCACACTAAAGGTTAGTAAGACGTAGAAGTCCCAAAACGACCGTATGATTATGAGAGACGCCGTAGTGGAGGAATTAGGAAATTGAGACCATCTGGGGGTCTTTAACGTGCACACATATCTGAGAATACGGGCCTACAGCATTTTCATCTCCATCGAAAATGTAGCCGCCTAGTCAGGATTCGATCCCGCAACCTGCGGGTCAGCAGCCGAGTACCTTAGCCACTAGACCACCGCGGTGGGGCGGTGGTAAAAGAGTGATAACGGCGAAGCGCCACGGTGCTGGTTGACAGCCGTCCAATGATCAGTTACCAGGCTTATGTATACACTTTGAGGCAGTGGAGGCAGAGACAGTGTTTTGGCTACTTTTTGGCTATCTCCTTGTTTCCTTGATTTTAAGCAATGTGAATACCTGGAAATGTCACAGCCGCTGCCATTGGGAAAGGCTACTATCTGACTAATTCTTCCAAAATTTTGACTATTCTTCTGCATTTTAAATTGAGCAACCCAGGTTTTCTCCTCTACGCTACCATTCCTACAGGTGCCGTCTCCTCCTGGCCATTTATTTGACATGTTAGAGATTGACGATGTCATCACCAAGCTACCAGCCTATGAAGATTTGACGTTTTTCGGCTGCACGCGATTATCTTCGCTTGCGTAGTCAAAAACAGGCCAAACCATGCGACGTCAATAGATCGCGCACATAATTCGGGCGAGACCAGGTACAAAGGACGTGAGGCTTCATGGTGAAGCAGACAGCAGACCATTCACAACTGATATCTCTCGTATATTCACAAATCGAGAACTTATTTCCTCACGACATCGTTTGAATACACAGCCGGCGTCACGGGCTGTGCTAAACTGACTGGAAACGCCGGGAGAAAATGACGCGCTTATTCTCTGTATTCAAAGGCAGCAGCACAGTCGTGGTCTTGACGCCTTATATTTCTCAGAACCAGCTGCATAACCTTTGGTATACAAGGAACACGTTCACGGTGATAATTATAAAGGTATTGCAAAAAAGATAGTGCCGCTATTGCCAGGGTGCCCACTAGGCATGCAATCGCGAGGAATAGAGCGACGACTACAAAATAGAACAGCCGGCTCGTAGCAAGGCTTCTGTCTCTTTGTCTCCTTCTTTTACAATGACGCAGCTGACAGGATGCAGTCGGATACAGTTATTTTTCAATAAGAAGTGAAGGGTCTGAAGGACCAAAGTTCTTACAGCATTTTCAAAGTTCGTTTGTGGGTTCTTGCACGCCAGATACTAGCGGTATATAGAAACACGAACCTCTTGGCAGCGAAAGTCGTTGATCTGACTGCATCGGCTGCCGGGGCAGTGGCACCTCACCGTCGGAATGGCGGCCGGAATGCGGCCTGCCTGCAAGTCGACGGTCTTCGTGAACGGGCACAACGCCCGGTCTCCGATCCGTGACGACAGCGGGTCGGCGAAACACGTGTTTTGACGCCTGGCGAACAGAAACACGTCCAGCCTTGCGCCGGTGCTGCACGTAGCCAGAAGAATCACTGTTATACACGCAACCGAAGCCGCAGTAGCGGACAACATTGTGCTGCGGTTCTCCATCGCGTCTGCGAAGAGGATCGGCGCTGTGCGCTACGGGCTTCGCTGCATGCTTTCCTCACGTTCGCCTCCGAAGCTGTGCTCGAAGTAAAGCGAGAACAAGGTGTAACGATCGCGGCAGAAAAGAGAACGACGCCGATGAGGGCGTGTTCTTCCGCTATATCTATGTCACCCAGGAAAACGCGGTGACGGATTTCCTGGTAAGCATGCCGAAGACTGTTGGTCTGAAAGGTGCACGCCGCTATAGTTAAATACAAGGGTATCGAAACAAGTGGGCTCTGTAGCTGTTCCGAAATGGTTGTGTACAAATAGCTATCTTTCCACGGTAGTACAGATAGGCACTAAAATTGCTTACATTCTTGCGCATAATATACGTGCTTTTCTTACCTTCTGTCATACACCATGGATTATGAACTTTGGTGTTCCTCGTGATTTAAAAATGGGAAGATGGGTGTTGACAGAAATGTACTACTTTACGGTGTGCTAGTTTTTTTGAATGTCACTTCAGTGATGCAATTTACTTTGGTAACATTCGCTTCGAACATCCATAACTACTTTTTTCATTAGAGGTCTACCTCGATTAATCAAAATCATCCTGCTTGCATTTTAGAACATAATATTGTAACAGACAGTTTGTGCTTGTGGTGTCCCAAAACTCCCGCTTCAAAGGACTTATGTCCAAGAATATCGTGAACGAATCACGCCATGTAAGTGTTCATAGCCTGAACGCAGAGTTGCACGATTATTCCAGTCGCTTTAAGCTTGGTATATATATCTTTTCATTGTTACTGACGGTGGCGTTTGAGTCATTAGTGCAGCGTAACTGGCGGAACGAATTTCCAAAGTGTACTTCAAACAGCCGGTTATCCGATGGCAATAAAGACAATGACCATTGATTCAATATAAAAACACCCGGTTCACATGGTACAAGTACCTGCTTCCAAGCTGAAACCATTGTCGTGACTCAGAGACGCTGGTTCTCAATGCCACTGGTTTGATTCTCATCCACATTCTAACTAATAAAAGACGTAAGTACACTCGTTTAAAATATTTGGATGCACAAACCGATTCGTACATTAAATTAGAAGAACCTTTAAAGCCTGTTACGATGAAATTCAATCGAATTGAATTGAGTTATTTCGCCTGTTTACAACAGAAAGATATCAGAACCCAAAGACCGTGGGACTTGACAAAGGCTTATGCTCCTGCACAATCTCGACACGCTAGCCGTACATGACAGAAAAAAAACGAAAAAAGAAATGCTGTACGTAAAGAATCAACTGAAAGGGTTGTTAAAAGAAAATGACATGTGCAGATTGAAAAACGTATAAAAATGTGAGTCACCTAAAGAAACGGGCTAATAAGAGTGCAAATATTGGTCCCAGCTGCCTCCATCAGCTAGCCTCAATAACACGCACCGCTGACCTGTTTTTGCTCGAGTCAGTACCGCTGCCAACTGTCATCTTGGTGAAGTAGCGCTTCTCCGCCCTACGTTTTCGTCAGCAGGTGAAGAACTCGGTCCAAGGCAGGTCATCGTTAAGTTAAAAGTACTTCGAGGCTTTCAATCTCAGCTCACCAACGAACGGAAGGCACAACTCATGTATAGCAGTACAGCTTCAATAATTGTTTTCAGCTACTTCATGCTAAACGATTGAAAGACATGTCGCGAGGAGCACTTCATTCAGCAACGCAACCCAATATCCAACTGAGCGATAGCTCGCGATCTCAGGATGGAGGTTGAAGTATTCACGCAAACGGACCTCACGGCGTACTTCAGTTTGCAATATTTCTACGAAGCCGTGCAATAAAGAAGTACATGAAATTAACAGGTATGCTTCCATGTTGCAGCATAGAGTAACGAATGAAACGTTGATGCAAAAAGATCTACCACTTCATAAGAATTTTGTCCCAACGCAAACAGTCTGAAAGAACAGTGTCTGCTTCTATCCTGCCTATATATACCGAACCAGACTGCACTACTATTGAAGGGCGGTCCGGATCCCGTGAGCTAGTACTTCTTACAATGTTCTTCGACTGGACATAGTGAATCCGTTTGACATAACTGGACGGGAGAATTTGCCCGACTTTTTACTCGCAAAAAAAAAAGCGGCTAATTTGTTTTCCCTTTTTTTGTTGCGTTTGTAATAAACACTATAAAACAACACACGATAGTGGCGCTTCCTTTGAAGCAACAATTAGGAATCAGATTAGCGGGAAGGCCCATGCAGTGCTCTCTACTCCTAATGCAGTGATTAAATTCCTACACTCGTACGAAACACGTCGAAAACACATCCAAACAAAAGCCCTATTCAGTAGACCGCTGTACGTGCGATGTTTTCCCGTCAGGCAACATGCGTGCAGCTCGAAACGTATTGATATGCGTGTCCCTACATAAGCTGCACGTGTAGCGTCCTTGCCGCATGCGGCGTACCTGACAGTAATTAGAATAAGGGAATTATACATCTTACAAGCTTGGATAATTACGCTCTTAGGTATAAATGCGAAGACTAGCTGATTACATGTTCCACTCGATATGCAGCTTTTGTGAGGGTCTTTTTAAAGAGCTATGAATGCAATATAAATCCCGAATAAAAAGAGGGCACAGTATATATATATGCAACAGCTATCAATGCCGTCTGCCATAGATTCTTTTGTTTTGTGAGGTTCCAAAATCCGACATATACACAGTACTCGCCTTATTTAAAACTGCTAAGGTCGCATTACTTGACATTCATACCCAAGAAAGCAATAATTAGGTGAACCCTGGAGGTGAAATCGCGATCGCTAATTACAGCAAAATCTTATCTGCTAACTCAAATTCGAAATGTGGCTTGCACACTAAAGATGTGTTTGTCTTGCAGGATAATTTAAGTCACGGGCTTTGATAAAGGCGAAAGCCTTATGTGGCATATTAGCAGAGGCGTGAGCAAGGGTAGCGTGTGGCGTGGTCACATACCTCCCTAATCATGTGAAAGGGGGGGGGGGGTACCAAATCTGCAACCACATGATTACTCCGGCCTATTTTTGCACGTCATTGTTTATTGTGCCAGTTAAGGACCCTGCAGGATACGGACGGATTCAGATGATTGAGAGGGCTGACGATAACAGGTGTTGCATTACAAGAACTGCTTACTCTCCACCTTCAGTCTTGTGGTGAGCTGTCGGCCTCTTATTGGAGAACCCAGCGCATACCTGTGCTCATTGGTCGTGAAGTTCACGGGCGTGGAGAACACGAACGGCGTCCTAATTCTCCTATCGGGGTGTTAAACACGTATGTGCTCATGTTTAACGATTAGGGGTACTGTAAGCTAAATGTTTCAGTTCTTGCCTTGCGACATTAGCTATATAACCGGTCATTGTGGTTGACGTTTTATGCATGTGAACATATCAACATGAGTACAAACTGTTTATTAGTGGAGAAAGATTTTGAAATACAATAATGAAAAACTCGAATTTCTAGGAAATGTTGCAATAAGCGATTAATAATTGAAAAAAAAACACCACTAATCAGACACGTGTACCTGGTCTATTGACTCTCTGTGAGACACTTTAAAAAAGCAGTTATCCCTGAATTTCTATTATTAGACGCGCAGGGCGCCAACTGGGACTTCTGCTTTGTGCGCTAAGGTTGGGTTACGAAGAGATGTTCCAATGCGACCGCATTTCAACACTAACTTATCTCTTATTTTTGCGGGGTGTTTCCGTACTCTTGCACCTTTTCTGTGTCATTCTACTTTCGCTATGATATATTATTACTATAACCGACATGGTGTGCAATTATCTTCAGGTGTCACCTCAAAGCGTGTCAAACTTCTGAACCAACTTGACCGTTAGTACGACGACTTCTTCGTCACTGCCAAAGAAGCAACTGCTCCTGAGTATCTCTCCAAGTGGGCGCGACTGGAACCTCTGGAATCCTTGATCTAACAGAGAGACTCGGCTCTGTCTCGACACCAGCCAAGTTGGTGTGATCAGCTTAGGACGTTTTGGCGGGAACAGCCTGCGCGGTCTCGTACACGTGACCGACCGCAAGGACCACGGGTTGAACGCGTCGACGCATTGGTCGGCCGCAGCGCAGACACAAAGGGTTGCTGCTTCTTCCAGCAGTACCAGCTCCACGTTGCACGTGCGGTCTGGAGTCTCGCATCGGGTCGTCTGAACCTCCGGGAACAATGGCGAGGAGTGGTCGGCTTCGGTGGAGTGCCTGGCGAGGCTCTTTCTGAAGGAGACTCTGAAAGTACACGTTTCCCTGCGACGTATTAGGAAACGAGAGAACAGTCTTGCAGTGGAGGTGTCTCCGGGGCCGGGCGCCATTTCTCGGCTCTCATCGGCTGCGTCTCCGGTGGCGCCTGGTGAGACATCTCCGGTGGCGTCTTCGGGAAGCAGCCTCATCAGCGCGTCCTTGGCTATGTTCATGTCGCCATGAAGGAGCGACGTGCGCGTGTCCAGCGCTCGCATGTGCTCCAGTAGCTCGTTCATCTTGGACTCGAACGCTGTGTGAAGAATGGCGGAGACGTTTAGCGCGTGACTAACGTATACACTTTCGTCGTCAAATCGACAGGAGCTGCAGGCTTGAGTGGCTTTCTGTATGTAAAACACTCATATGAAAGGCGAAGTGGAGCTGGCGCCACGCAGAAGCACTAGTGTCCTATTGATAAAAATAGTGTAGGCATTCATTAAGCACACTTACTATCTCTACACATGTTCATCATCATGAGTGGTCGTCATCTTCATCTGCTGTAGGGACTTGGCTTGCCTGGGTTCTGTGCCTGGGGTGTGGTCGCTTCATCGTGCCTTCTGGGCCTAATAAAGGTTGCCTTCACCGTTACACCACGAGTGGTGGAGTGTGCACTACGATCTTCCGTCCTCTCCCAGCCCGCTTTACCTCCTGGAGCTCCGCTCAGGTCATCGTTTGTGCCAGGTGTCCGGTAACATGCCTCAGGACGAGCCAACCAGCTCTTCTGCGTCTACCTCCACGGCCCCGGCTACCGTGCCCTATCCATCGTGGATTATCACCGCGCACCAGCGTGAGCCGCCCACGTTCGCCGGACTTAGAGGTGAAGATGTGGAGGATTGGTTGGACCAGTTCAATCGAGCAAGTTCCACTAACAACTGGGATGATCCTACCAGGCTTCGCCGTGTTTCTTTCTATCTGACAGGCGTAGCGAAAACATGGTTTTTCAATCATGAAACGCACATTACGGACTGGACACGTTTCAAGCAGCAGCTTTGCCAAATTTTCGGCACCCCGGTAGTTTGTTCAGCTCTCGCGAAGAAGAGACTGGATGCTCGCAAGCAACAATGCGGTGAGTCTTACACATCGTACATAGAGGATGTCCTTGCTCTCTGTCACCGTTTCAGCACGTGCATGTCTGAATCAGAGAGAGTTCGTCATCTATTGAAAGGGATCGGCACGGTCGCGTTCAATGCCTTGGTCATTCAAAACCCGACTACACTCGCTGACGTTGTCGCCACGTGCCAACGCCTAGAGTAACTTGAATCCCAACGGTTACCGCCGGACAGTGCTGAAAACACCACCCCGACTTATGCCTGATTGCGTGCCATGATTCGGGCGATTATACGGGAAGAGCTGCAATCTTTCGGCCTCTCAATGACACCGAGTCCACCTCTCCCCTCCAACACTGTTTTGCGCGACGTTATCAAAGAAGAGTTGGCGTCCATGACCGGGCCAGCGTATGTAGACTCTCCAGTACCTCGACTCCAGCCGACGTACGCACAAGTCCTTGCTGGCTCACCACCCGTCGTACAACCGATGCCCGCACACTCGACGCCTGTCCCGCTGGTTTCGTTGACTCTGAGTGCACCTAGCCAGCCCTTTCACCGACCATGGCGGCCGCCTCGTCTGATCTGTTATTACTGCGGCTATCGGGGCCACATTACACGCGTCTGTCGGGAGCGTCAGCAGGACGAGCGTCGTGGATTCGACACCTACGTACGGGATGATGGGACAAGCTGGTACGCTTTCCAACGTCGTCCTCATGATCCACCGCTACGTCGCTCACCGTCCCCAACTGCGACATCTGAGCCAACCACTTCATACCGCTCTACTAGACGCCGCTCACCCTCACCCCTCCGCCGCTCCACGTCTCCATTGCGACCTGTCTCGCAATTCACGAACCAACGCCCGGAAAACTAACCTCTGCAGCTTTTAGAGGAAAAGCTGCATCGAACGAAAAGACAGAAATTCCTCCAGTGCGTCCATACAGTACGATATCTGTTTTAATAGAAGGTGTGTACGTGGACGCTTTGATAGACACTGGTGCTTGTTTGTCTGTGATTGATCGTTCCTTGTGCTCACGTCTGCGAAAAGTCACCACCCCTTATGATGGACCTACACTGCTCGCTGCTCAAGGGGACGCCATTAGACCTGCCGCTATGTGCACCGCTCGCGTTTTCATAGCTGGTATTCTTCATTTTGTGCAATTTGCTGTGCTGAGTTCGTGTGCCCACCAGCTTATATTAGGCTGGGATTTTCTGTCTACGGCGAACGCTTCCATCTGCTGTCGAGAAAATAATGTTCATATGATGGAAACTGACTATGCCCTGTATGCGGATGACAAGCCCGTTCGCTTGCTCGCTGCTGAAGATACCAAGCTACCACCTGGTCATCAGCGAATAGTTACCATTATTTATAATGTGATCGACTCTGGTGACGTGTTTGTCCAACCCTCTGCACGCTGTCTCGCAAGAGGTATAGCCCTTGCTTCAGGTCTAGGACGGTTCCACAATGGCTCCGGACGTCTCTACGCTACAAACCAGACGTCTGAGAAAATTCTTATTCCTAAAGGCACCACAATGGCTTGTGTTACTGAATCCCAACCTGTCTCTGTTGTCCCGTTTATGCCAGCGTGTTCTGACCTTCCTTCTATTGGACCTCCATCAAGCGTTTCTGTTCTTGCTACGACTATTAGTCCAGAACTGACCTCTGCACAAACAGATGAGTTGCTTGCCTTGCTACAAAAGCACAGGAGATTGTTTGATGCCCATTCCTCTTCTCTGGGACAGACGTCCATTATTAGGCATCGTATCCAGACCGATGGCACTTCCATCGTACGCCATCGACCATATCGCGTCTCTTCGTCCGAGCGTGAGGTCATTGAACAAAATGTAGCCGATATGCTGCAACGGAACATTATACGTCCCTCCGCGAGTCCTTGGTCATCCCCTGTTGTTTTAGTAAGGAAAAAAGATGGCTCCGTGCGATTTTGCGTGGACTACAGAGCACTCAATAAGATTACCCACAAGGATGTTTACCCCATGCCGCACATAGACGATGCTTTGGATTCACTGCAAGGTGCCGAGTACTTCTGAAGCCTAGACCTCCGTTCAGGTTACTGGCAAATATCCATGCACGAGGATGACAAAGAAAAGACAGTGTTTTCAACACCAGATGGGCTGTACGAATTCAACGTCATGCCATTCGGCCTTTGCAATGCTCCAGCAACATTCGAGCGGATGATTGACACTGTTTTACGAGGCTTGAAATAGAAGACTTGCTTGTGCTATTTAGACGATATCGTTATTTTCTCGTCAACTTTCCCTCAGCATTTGCAACAACTGGACGAAGTTCTTACGTGCCTTGCAAACGCAGGCCTTCTGCTGAACATCAAGAAGTGCCGTTTTGCGAGCAAGACGATTAAAGTGTTAGGCCACATCGTAAGCAAGGATGGTATTCGTCCCGATCCAGACAAGATTTCCGCTGTCCAACACTTCCCGCGTCCTGAAAAAGCCAATAATTTGCGCAGCTTCCTCGGCCTCGCTTCTTATTTTCGCCGATTTATTCGAGACTTCGCCTCAATAGCTTCACCATTGCACAAGTTGGTCGGATCTGGTGTCGCCTTTGTATGGTCTCCTGAATGTGAAGCGGCGTTTGCCTAACTGAAGTGTGCACTAACATCCGAACCAGTCCTCTGCCATTTCGATGAAACCGCACCTACGCTCCTTCATACAGACGCTAGTGGTCGAGGCATTGGTGGAATTCTCCTACAGCGAGACAAATCTTCACGTGAGAAAGTCGTCGCATACGCGAGCCGTGCACTGACCCCTGCCGAAAAGAATTATACCATCACCGAACAGGAGTGCCTAGCGGTCGTATGGTCGATACAAAAGTTTCGACCTTATCTCCACGGCCACCACATTACTGTGGTTACGGACCATCACGCCTTGTGCTGGCTCTCGACAATCAAGAACTTGTCCGGCCGCCTTGGTCGCTGGATTCTTCGCTTACAAGAATACGACTTCACGATTACATACAAGTCGGGAAACAAACATCAAGACGCCGACGAACTTTCGCGTTGCCCGCTCTCTTCGGAGCCACTTAACAAACCCGCCACTGCCGCACTCGAGAAGCTTTCGGCCGTCCCTTCCCTACATGTTTCGTCATTAGCTACTGTGGACCCAACTTCTGCAAGCGAGTGTGGTTTGTTCTTATCTCACCAAAGTGCTGACCCTTACTGTCGCCACATCATGGACCGTCTTGACGGCACTTGCCGGCCCCCTAACGCCCGTCTTCGCCGACAGCTGACGCAATTCAAGCTCAACAACCACGTCCTGTACCGTCATATCCACCACCCTGATGGTCAACGCTGGGTGCCCGTTCTACCTCGCTCTCTTCGGGCTCAAGTCCTAAAGACATATTGCAACGACATGTCTGCTGGACACATGGGCTTCCAGAAAACGTATGACCACATAAGATGTCACTACTACTGGCCGGGCTTGTCCACCTGTGTCGCGAAGTACGTTGCCTCATGCGCCTTTTGTCAGCGTCGCAAGCTACCTACATCAACTCGAAGTGGACAATCACAACCGCTTCCGTGTCCCCTGCAACCATTCGAGGTAGTTGGCGTTGACCTGTATGGTCCGCTTCCTATGACTGTCACGGGCAATCGATGGATAGTGACAGCTGTCGACCACCCGACCCGCTACGCCGAAACAGCTCCCGTGCCTTCTGCATCAGCTTCGGAAGTGGCTGACTTCATCCTTCGAGCAATAATACTTCGACACGGAGCTCCTCGTGTAATCCTGAGCGACCGCGGAAGAGTATTTCTTTCAGAATTCGTCGAAGAATCGCTCAAGGCATCCGGCACTACACACAAAACAAGCTCCAGTTACCATCCTCAGACGAACGGCCTGACAGAGCGCTTTCATCGTAAGCTGTCAGATATGATAACGATGTATATCGAACCAGACCACAGAAACTGGGACACCATTTTGCCATTTGTCACTTTTGCGTATAATACCTCTGTACAGCGCACAACCGGTTACTCGCCATTCTACCTCGTCCATGGTCGCTTCCCCTCTTTTTTCCTCAATGTTTCGTTCTTCTCTGCGCCTGTCAAACCATGTTCATCTTCAAGTGAAGAATACGTGTCTCGTCTACTTCATTGCCGCCAGCTGGCTCGTGTCAACACTGAAGCCAAACAACAGGATCGCAAGCTTGAATATGATGCCTCTCATCGTGCCGTGTCCTTCAGCCCTGGCGACAAAGTCCTCCTTCTTACACACATTCGTACACCCGGCCTGTGCGAGAAGTTTCAATTACGTTTTATTGGCACCTACACTGTTTTGGAGGAAACATCTCCTGTGAATTATCGCGTGGTACCCATTCTTCTTCCGACGGACCGCCGCTGCAGTGCAGCAGAAATAGTCCATGCACGAATCCCGCATGAAGCCTTTCATACGGCGTTCCTCTTTAATTTAAACTGCGGCCAAGAACTGCGGTCAGGATGACCGCTTTCACGTGGGGGGAAAGTTAGTGTAGGAATTCATTAAGCACGTCTACTATCTCTACACATGTTCATCATCATGAGTGGTCGTCATCTTCATCTGCTGTGGGGACTTGGCTTGCCTGAGTTCTGTGCCTTGGGTGTGGTCGCTTCATCGTGCCTTCTGGGCCTAATAAAGGTTGCCTTCACCGTTACATCACAATAGGGATGTGGTTATAATTGTCGTGACCTTTATTTGTAAAGGTGTAACTCGCCTAGTATGAGTGTTTCGTAGCAAGCTAAAAAATCTGCTATCCATTGTTTCAAGTTAATTCACTAGCATTTAACATGAAAGCTGTTTCGTAAATCGTTCCTTGCGAGTCGATGGCGGAAAAATATCGTCATTAACGGTATGTGCTAGAGAAATGAAGTTAAATTTAACTATTCACCACTGGCCCACTAAGAATGGAGAAGGCAACAGTGACGCCAAAAAATGACTCGGAAGGGATGGCGGCGAGCCGAGCCGAAGACCCGAGTACGTATATAGCGAGATAATGAACGGGAAAAGCCACGGTGGCAGCGACAGGGACTGGAGGCGACATCACTGCATCTGTAAGAACTGCGGGAGCTTGGTTTCAGCGCGAGTTTCTTGCGAAGTTTGGGCATAGGTGTCGTATCTGCACCGTGCTATGGTTCAACTCAAGCCTTCCTTCGCTCAGAATTGGCATACAAACAACCTGGCAGCATCTGTCTAAAGTCTAGCAATTACCTATAGAAGCAACCTAAAATTCGCATCATGTAGCTAAGACCTTGAAATAACCTAGAAGCAGCATGATTACCCTTCAGAACTATCCATTTTTACTGTTTCAAGCCGCACGTGGCTTAGAGAAAGGAGAGAGAAACTTTATTTGCGCATAACGCGGAGCCTAGCGAAAGGTAGGGCCCCTATTCCAGGGCGGTGTGGGTCCTTGCCATCTTCCCTGCCCGTTGGACCAGCCAAAGCTGATCACCAAAGGCCGAACTAGACAGAAATGCCTCCCATTGTTCAACGCTGTTGTTCATGTTGTGTTCATTGTGAAGTGTTAAGTCACACGTAATGTGAAACGGAGTTGGTGTGGTCCCGCACCATGGACATATATCTCTGTATGCTGTGAGGCAGAAGGCATGTAGCCTGTGTAAGTTCGTCATGCTTGGCCATTTTCTGAGAACGGTTTTTTTTAACTGAGTTCCCAAGTTTTTTATTATGTGTGTACGTTAAAAACAGAAGCTTAGTAACAAGCTTTACATCGCTGCGTAGAAAATATTAAGCTAATTAGGATTTAATTTTTAATATTACTGACACTCTTGAAACATTTATTAAAAAGCTGCTAACTAGGAGCAAACTGTAATAGCTTATGTTCCTACATTTCTTGGACCAATAGCTTTTCTTTTTTACTACGCATGTTAGCAGGTACTGAAAAGTTGCAACTGTTACTACCTTTTGCGCACAATTACTAACTTTTTGCCATGCACCTTGTGAACAAAACTATCATGACTGCCAAATTAGTCAAGCTAGTTTGTGGACGCATTTCGAAATGTCGCTTTTTAGTGGAACTGGACAATGGCAATTTCAAACAAGGGAAAAAAAACACAATTTCATTTGATGAAATACAAGCAGCAGCAATGTGTAAGCATCGTTTCTGCTATTCTGAAAGCTCAGGAACAATAAATACCACAATTTAGGACAGTTGTTATAGGCGTTTAATAAATAATGTAGATTACCAAAATTCACAGAAGGAGAGCTAAAGCTTTGGTCAATTTTAGCAATGCCATGAGATTGCAAGCGGCAGGGGCGAAGAATACTCCAATATTGCGAAGACAGGGTGAGTTAAGTTTGTCCGTTAGACAATCTCCCTTTACAGGGACAACTCCTTTATGAAAATAAGCATATGCTGGAGATTCAGAACCGAAAATGTGCATTAAAGGGATCTGTGGTTGTTCGATACGTTCTTGCGGCACAAGTGTTGTTTTTACTAAGTTGACTCGATGTAGGAGTTACTATAACGACATGCTCAATAACCCACCACAAACCTACGGTGTAATATTTTTACAGCAGTGTTTGTCAAAAACAAAAATGAAACCGATCGGTTGTTTTCTTTAATGTTCCAAATTTAGAGAGAGGGAGGAGGAGTGATTGCACTGATGCAATAAAAAATACAGAAGCCTTGTATTATTCTGTCTGTATGAATCTGTATGCTGTCTGTAATCTGTAATGTCTGCATTATGTCCCTACATCTTTTAGAAACAGGATATAGTTCTTACAGCATGTAGCGTACAGTAACGCAGCCATTTGCAGCTCGAAGTACCTCTGCTGCCTTTTTGCTATACACACGCTGCGGTAGCTAAGCAGTTATAGCATGGCAGTACTATGCTCTGCGACGTGTTTCGCATTCCTGGTCCTAGTGGCGGACTTTTGTCGATGGTAGGGAATCACAAGAATATTCGCGCACTTAGATTTTGCTGGATGTGAAGCCATAGACTCTTAGGTAATTTAACTTATTCCTCGTTTCTTCACTACGGAGCGCCTCAAAAATATCGTGCTTTTGGCACTTGAGACCCTAGGATTTATGGTTGCAAGCTTCACAGAACTCATGTATTAGAACAGGGATGCACTCAACTTAATTGATGCGATGTTAGTAAATTTAGTACCTGATATGGGCTCTTGTATGTTAGGCCTTGTAGCGCCATTATTACGCAGAACAGCCTTGCATCGCATCAACAGCCTTGCATCGCATTATGTGGCACACCGAATAAAAATTCACAGTATATAAACAGAAGCGCACAACTTTAGTAATTCATCCCAAAGCCTATAGTCACTCACCAGTACCAGCTTTGTTGCCCACAGGTATGGCGTGACCACATGTAGGACCTATATACTTGTGGAGCAAACAGTAATAGCGTAGCCTTGTCGTTCATACATCACCGTTCATACATTTGCTTCTTCGTGTTAGGGAGTTTTCGAATAGCGTAACGCAAGCCATTGCGGTGCCACTGCGCATGCGTCGTAATGCGAATCGCCGTTCACGCTTGGGGTCTACCTGCACTAAATCCGAAATAGCGTGCGACGTGCAAATGCCCCTCTCGGTGAGCCAGCGTGCGTCAGCGTTTGCGGGGTCAAACACTATTCGAAAACTAATATGACTGCCGTGCGCAAATGCTACGCCCGCAATGCCCGCTAACTTGGCATACGTTATTCGAAAACTTCCTATTTTCTAACTGCATGCTGACCGGAACAGCATATGCCTCTCCGATAGTGCAGTGCGCACAGTTCTTTAAAGCGTTCCCATTTATTCTAAAAACACATTATCAGATGTATCGCAATGCTCATGCTCACGAATATAACTGTTATAAAAAGTGCGATTCCTGAGGCGAATTTATTGTGATTACCATGTTATTTTTAAGGTAGTAACCGCCTTTGCCTATATTTTACTAGTTAGCAACGAGACTGAGGGCAGTAAGTGTCATCATTTGTGCTGGTAACGGTGAAGATAGCCACTGTTACCACCCTTCGCGTTACTATAGCTTAACTTACTAACAGGGTAGTAAGTAAACCGAAGCTAAGTTCTACAGCCTTTTTAAGAGGTAAAATATGCAGTCACAATAACCTATATCCTTCACATGAAAGAGAAATGGATTGACAGTGCTGTTGTACATGCCCGCTGTGAAATGAACTAGGAACTTTGCGCTACCTGCAATAGTAAGCATCTTGCCGCCAAAGAATAAATTACCACTGCTCTTCAGGTGACTGCGTTCCTATGATTCATGGGATCTTGACTTAATCACCACTTCCAGTTAACCTGGTTAATTACATTACTTGAAAGAGTAAAGACATGAACTATAGAGGCCTGCCGTGTTTTTTTGCGTCAACGCGTAGTCCTCGATGCCCTAGTCACGATTCTGTACTAACAATGCAACAGAGGGACGAATTAATACATGTGTAATATCAATTATATGACCAGAATCTAACCCAGCTTAAAACGGATGGAAAGACCGCGAATTTTCAGCACTAGGAGCGCTACCAAGCGGTCACCTGCCATGGCCCTGCCCCTTCTGATCACTTGACGACACAAAATGGTGAGGCGATTTTCTGCTGACATTTCGTCTGCTCGGCGCGCACGTGCATAGCGTTGTGCCACAGACATGTTCCTTGTTCGGGAGCACGTCTCACGAGATCGAGCGCTGTTCCGACGAACTGACTCCCTCCCCTCCCAGCGCTGCCTTCCGCGCAGAAGAACCGTGCAGTTCCGGGGATAACGTCACTTCCTCCGCCGAACCACCTTGCAGTTCCGGGTATGGCTGCGTCTCCTCAGCCGAGCCACTGTGCCGTTCCGGGGAACTGGTCTCGCAGAAGAGTCCCAAAACGTTATTTATGGCCGTGCCGGCCCCATGTTAGAAGATTTTGCCCCAGCCGACGTTGTCGTGCTGGCCGGCTCTGTACCAACGACAACCTGTTACAGTAAACGCTCCTTCTTGTTGCTGTTTTCAAAACGGATTGCCTCCCTGTTTCGCCTTCGGGCTAAGACTTCAGCGAAGTCCGCTCGACGGCTCGCCGCTCTTCGCCACTGCTACCATCGCGACAGACCAAATTTCTAACAATAGGCATGTCTTCGCCAATGCCAGTGTCGTCGCCGCCGTCATCAGGGTCCCCAAGTGACAATGAAAACACCGAGGAATATGGAATCGTGGTGATTCGCGCGCCTTGGCGAATCACTTCTGGTTCGATCCTCTTCCAAATAGCGATCCTGAAATAGACGCCGGACCGAGCAGCGACGAGGCAGCTGGAGACGCACGCTTGGGCCACGCTGGCTGGTAAGACATGTGAACGCTGCATGCATGTGACCTTTTGGCGATGGCCGTAGTTTCAAATAATCACATTCGAGCTCACGGCTCCATGGCAAATCCCCCGAAGTGGCACAACGAAAACGCAGGATCCACACGAACGCGTCGCATGAACCAAGCAAAACAAAGAAAGTAAAGCAGTAGCTAAGCAGCCTGGAATAGCCGCCAGACGGTGTCACATGCAGACACCACGATGACAACACTAACATTGTCGACGTCATCGCTGCTCGCTTATCGTCACTCGGTGTTTGAGGCGGGGTCTAGGAGCTTGGTGAACACGTCAAATTTCTGTCGATGTCTCATTGCCGGGAACGCACTGAGTCCTGCGCGCTCTTTGCGCTCGAAATAGAATAGCTTATATACGTAACGTACGCGATTCATTCTTCGCTAAAAAAAAACTTATGCATACCAAGCTGTCGAATGAACGCCGCATCTCGAGTTTGAAGTTTGGTGTCACTGCTCCTTTATTACCATAAAATGCAGCATGAGAAAAGTTTCGCTGAACTGTATTGGTTTGCTCAAAAGTTACAAGCTTTTACGAAACCATCGGGATCCTAGAGGATTATGTAGTAGGCTGCAGAGGTATGTAGTGATAAGGAGTCTCGACAAGCCCGAAATGTCGCGATGACCAAAACGGCTCTACGGTATCCGACTAGATTTCACTCATGAATGCGCCGCCATTAAGGCTTCGTCTTAGCGAGAGTGTAATAGGCCCTCGAACATGGAGGAAGAAATACCCAGGAGAGTGCGTTACGTCACATCTTGTAAAGATTGGAGAGGAGGGGGAAGGGAAGAGCTTCTACTGGGCAGATTGGACACGTTTCTGCTCCCTTGCGCATGCGCAGCTTGCGCTGCGGTGACGTAGCGAGTGCCGAGCAAGCACGTCGGTCACCTTGGTCTTGGCCGGGGCACCTGGGCAGAGGAGCTTCAAAAGCGAAACACTTGTGCCAGTATAAAACAAGTTTGCCAAGATGCTCGCTTCTAGCGTGCCTGGGGCCACTAGCTGCCACATTTCGGCCCATAATGTGCATATACAGTACACTTACAGCTTTGCACTTAGTGCTTATAAGAAACCAATGGGGCAACACTACTGGATAATCACTACGCACAGCCCAGTTTTTCTTTTGTAACGGTAAGTCCGGGATGGGCAACATGATGCAAATTTGACATCTGAATTGGTCTTGCTACTCGGTAAGATTAAGTACCTCCGAGTTATCTATTGCCCGTGTGTGTCATACGTTCACACGGATGTTGTACACGGCATGCGAGCCATACTACAGTAGCACGGGTCGGTCAAGTGCGACCGTATATTGAAGAAAACTTGGCTGCAAACTTTGTTACCGAGCACGAATCGCATACTGTATGCGAATAAGTCAAACAGCTTTGGAAGTAAACCTATTGTGTCACTTTGGGGTGATGCAACTGCCATTATTGACTCGAAGTTTTGGAAAGCACCTCAGGCCATTGCTTTGCAATGCTTAACTGTGGCCATTGTACACGGAAACAGATAACCACCACCTCTTTCATTAAGAACTATCGGCACTGACGTTCCCCTTTCGGAATTCTACCCTTCCATCACTGAGGAACGCAATAGGAGAAGGAAGAAGGAGAACAGCAAACGTGTGACGCCAACCATTTTCAGAGAAGCTGTCATGGGCTTCGAAAAAAAAAAACACTTTCGAACGCTAGCAAAATGAACCAAACATGCAGTAGTAAATACGTCTAAGCTCACTTCAGGCCTCGAAGACAATAAATCATCTGTGAAATGCATCAAGTGCATCAAAATGCCGATTCGCCATTCCAGCTAGCTCTTTCAACCACGCGGTCGTATGGGTAGCGATTCAGACGAGGCGGCACGACGGGCTGACCAAGGAATCCCACAAGCCCTTGCGAAAGCACGTGACTTCCACCACATTCTTCGCTATGCAGTTCGGATACAGTGTACTATAAAAGGGCAGTGGGCTCACTCTCCGGTGGAGGCTATTTGATGGGGTGGCTCCGCAAAAGTCGCTAATTTGTGCTTCTGTCTTCGCCCGTGCAGTGGCGCTGGCATCGTCTTCAGTAGAACTTTGGAATAGTGTTGCGGCTGAAAGAGTCAGCGAGCTCTTCCAGAACAGCAGTGGTCAAGCCACGTTCTAATCTGGTGGACGCTGTAGCGCCAAGTTTTTTTTTCTTTGGCAATGTTTGGCCGTGTGCAGTATATATCAAATTAGTGTGCCCTTTTGTATCTGATTAACGCAGCAACATGAAAAAACAGTGCCTTGTGTCTAAGTGGACACAAGGCACAAGACTACGTGGACGTGAAGGTCCAGTAAGCGGTCGTTGTATGTGATCCCAAAAAATAAAAAAATCAGAACAGACGTAAAGAATGTGAAAAGAACCTGTCAGAACGCACAAGTCTCTGGAAGACAGTGGCGCAGTGCCCAAGCTCCACTTTGAGGTGTGCCTTGTGCTCAGATGTAATGTGCACATTATCGATGGAACAGAAGTGTAGATACCTTGTGGAAGACCCATTCTCGGCTGCGATGTTGTGTCGCCTCTCTTCCCAATCTGCCAGCCTACCTTAGTAAAAAGCCGACGCATGAGATCAGGAATTTCGGACGGACGGCCTATAAGTGTGTGCAGAGTTCCCCATCATAGGTAACCAGGGGGGGGGGGGGGCAAAGGTTTATTGCAGCACTCTTTCATTTCGCTTAGCGAATGATGGTAAATAATAGCCCCCAGAAAACTACTATCTCTTGTGCAACAACAAAAGTGGATCAAAAATATTTAAGGTACAACATTTCATTCTTTGAAACGTCCTTGCTACCGGGGCTTGGCTGACAAAAGAGAACTGGGAGTGGGGTTCCTAATTCACAGAAACATAGCTGGCAACATAGAGGAATACTATAGCATTAATGAAGCGTGGTAGGTATCGTAATTAAACTGAATAAGAGATACAAGATGAAGGTGATACAGGCTTACGCGCCTACATCCAGCTATGATGACGCTTCAGTTGAAATCTTCTATGAAGACGTGGAATCGGCAATGAGCAAGGTAAAAATGCACTATACTATATTGATGGGAGTCTTAAATGCAGAGGTAGGGAAGAAGCAGGCTGGAGACCAGGCAGTAGGAGATTTTGGTATCGGTACTAGGAACGCCACAGGAGAGCTACTAGTAGAATTCACAGAACGCAATAATTTATAGATTCTGAATACCTTCTACCGAAAACGAGGAAACCGCAAGTGGACATGAAGGAGTCCTAATGGCGAAAGTAAGAACGAAATAGACTTTATAATAAGTGAACACCCATGCATCGTGCAGGATGTGGAGGTGGTTGGCAAGGTACGATGCAGTGACCATAGAATGGTATACGGTCTCGAATTCGACTAGACTTGAAGGAACGACCGAAACTGATACGCAAGAAGCCAATCAATGAGCTAGCACTGAGAGGGAAAGTACAGGAATTCAGAGTCTCGCTTAAGAACAGGTACTCGGCTCTTAGTGAGGAAACCAACCTTAGCGTAGATACAATGAATGATAATTTGACGAGTATCATTACGGAGTGTGCAGTGGAAGTTGGAGGCAGGGTAGTTAGACAGTACACCGGTAAGCTTTCCTAGGAAACAAAGAATCTCATTAAGAAGCGTCAAATCATGAAAGCCTCAAGTACAACAGACAAAATAAAACTGGCAGAACTTTCAAAGTTGATAACCAGGCGTAAGGTATGCGATGTAAGAAGGTATAACATGGAGAGAATCGAACACGCTCTGAAAAACGGAGGGAGCGTCAAAGCAGTGAAGAAGAAATTTGGGATAGGCAAAAATCGGATGCATGCACTAAGGAACAAAGAAGGCAAAATAACTACCAATATAGATAGGATAGTTAAAGTAGCGGAGAAGTTTTACAGAGATATGTACAGTAGCAGGGACAACCACGACCTTAATACTATAAGAACTAGCAGTAATCCAGTTGACACCCCACCAGTAATGATAAAAGAAGTCAGAAAAGCTTTGGAGAGCACGCAAAGAGGCAAAGCTACTAGTGAGGATCAGGTAACATCAGATCTGCTGAAAGATGGAGGACAGATTGTGTTGGAAAAACTAGCCACCCTATTTACGAGATGTCTCCTGACGGGAAGAGTACCAGAGTCTTGGAAGAATGCTAACATCATCTTAATACATAAGAGAGGAGATTACAAGGACTTGAATTACAGGCCGATTAGCTTGCTCTCTGTAGTATACAAGCTATTTACAAAGGTAATTGCTAACAGAGTAAAGAAAACATTAAATTCAATCAACCAAAGGAACAAGCAGGATTTCGAACAGGCAACTCAACAATCGACCACATTCGTACTATCAATCAGGTAATAGAGAAATGCTCAGAATATACCCAACCACTATACATAGCCTTTATAGATTATGAGAAGGCGTTTGATTCAGTAGAAATATCAGCCGTCATGCAGACACTGCGGAATCAGGGCGTCCATGAAGTATATATAAACATCCTGGAATAAATCTACAGGGGATCAACTGCTACATAGTGCTTCAATAAAATACCAATCAAAAAGGGTGTAAGGCAGGAGGACACAATCTCCCCAATTCTATTTACCACATGCTTACAGGAGGTTTTCAGAAGCCTAGAATGGGAACAGTTAGGAATAAGAGTTAATGGAGAATACCTTAGTAACCTGCGCTTCGCCGATGACATTGCACTGCTGAGTAACTCAGGGGACAAATTGCAACTCATGATTACGGAGTTAGACAAGGAGAGCCGAAAGGTGGGTCTTAAAATTAATCTGCAGAAAACGAAAGTAATGTAAAACAACTTCGGAAGAGAGCAGCACTTCGAGATAGGTAATAGCGCACTTCAAGTTGTAAAAGACAATGCCTACTTAGGGCAGCTAGGTAATAACCGCGGAGCCGAACCACGAGATTGTTGTAACTAGAAGGAAAAGAATGGCGTGAAGCACACTTGGCAAGCACTCTCAAATTATGACAGGAAGATTGCCACTATCCCTTAAGAGAAATGTATATAACAGCTGTATCTTGCCGGTGCTTAGCTACGGAGCAGAAACCTGGAGACTTACAAAGAGGGTTCAGCTTAAATTGAGAACGACGCAGCGAGCAACGGAAAGAAAAATGGCAGGTGTAGCCTTAAGAGACAAGAGAGCAGAGTGGATCGAGGAACAAATGGGTGTTAAGGATATCATAGTTGAAATGAAGAAAAGCAAAAGGACATGGGCTGAGCATGTAGCACGTAGGCAGGATAACCGCTGGTCATTAAGGGTAACTAACTGGATTCCCAGAGAAGGCAAGCGAGTTAGGGGGAGGCAGAAGGTTAGGTGGGTAGATGAGATTAACAAGTTTGCGGGTATCACTTGGCAGCAGCAAGCACAGGACCGGGTTAACTGGCGGAACATAGGAGAGGTCTTTGTCTGGCAGTGGACGTAGTCAGGCTGATGATGATTTCATTCTAGCATAGCAAAGGCACAAACCCAGCAAGCATACATGCATGTTTAAGCTTGGCGAAGAAGTTGGCGCGCTTTATTATCCAATTCGGAGCTGGAAAGCGAAATACTCTCGATACAAAAGGTTGGGTCTACATGACAGGAATCCGCATGTTTTAGAGGGTATACTACCATCGTACTTTTCCGTGAGGTTTCTGTCACAAAACGAGCGCTCATAAAAAGGGCGCGCCGTCAAATTCTCGCGAGGAAACGCCGGAGTGACGCCGCGAGGTCAACGGTAAAAAAAAGAAAACAAGCATCCAAAGACTCCCCGGGCACGCGTCCCTCTCCCCTCGGAAGCGTAGGTTCGCCGACGAACCTCCGCACCTTACATCGGCGGCCGAGCAGGCCCTAGAAGATTCTCGATGGAAAGGGGCGTGGTGATGCCGGGTTGAGTCATCCGTCGCGGACGGCCCCCGTATCGTCTCGCCCTTTCCCCCAGCCTTCGCTGCGCATCGCGCCGACGAAATGATGAGAATTTTCCGGAATCTCGCGCGGAAGGTATTTAACCGAGCAGCCGAGATGGGAGATCAGCAGAAGAAGGAAGTTAACGCCAGAGTGCGTAGGGTATCCCGCCGCGTCTGTCGGTGAAGGTTTTGTCCTTAGTGACAAAGCAGGAGAAGAAAGTATGCGCCAGAGTGCGTAGGGTGTACTGCCTTGTGGGCGAAGCCTTTTGTCTGCCGTGACAAAGGAGGGAAGAAGAGGATTTCCACCTGAGGGGTGACGACTAGAGCTACAGGCAAGAGTGTGTGTCTACCGCCATCGAGCGAAGACGCGTGGCAACAGCTGCGAGTGTGAAGCCGACGTGTTTCCGGCGAAGAATTTTGAAGCTTGGAGAGCGGCCAAGTGAAGACGCGAGGTTTCCTGGAAGAGAAACTTCGGGGGCAGCAGAACGACAACAACGCTGGACTTTGAGTGAGTGATTTTCGGAAGAGTATCATCCAGACTTTTGTTCCAAGAACTTTGGACTGAATAGGTTTTCTATCTCTTTAGTCTTTAAGTGTCTTGGTTGTTCAATGCATGTGACTGCATTGTAGTGCAAATTGTTGTCTGTGTCCGTTGTTTCGAGTGTGGCTAATTGTACTGTGTAGTACGTTGTTTGATTGGTGACATATTGTACTTAACTATTGTGGAGTGTGCATACTTGTGTATTGTTTTTGATCTGCCAATATTAAGAATATAATTTTGTTTTGTTTATCAACTCTCAGTTCTGACTTGTCCTTTGGGTCACAGCCGGCGTCCGCTGGCGCGCCAAAAAGGACCACTTCTAAATTGTCCACGCTTTCGTGGTGCGGTTCGGGGGGCCGATACTTCGGCCCTTGGAATTAGCCCGGCGATCGCCTCCCAAATTAACGGGACCCGTGACAGTGTCATATAGAGTCAAATGCGATGCGGTGTAAAAAGATATAGTGAACATGCAAGGCACTCAAGCCCATAAAAATAAAAAAACATTAACTGCGTCACGCTAAAGAACAGAAATAAAGGAACAGGTTGCGTTTGCTGCCATCGGGCTTACTTTCAGCAAATTCTGTCACAAAAGAAAATGTAAAAAGGACCCACCCAGAGCGACATACGCTCTCGCTATAGCCAGATGGCAGTTAATGGAAGCAAGATTACTTTAAACATCGAAGAATCACGTGTCGAAACTGGCATGCGACCAGCGACGAGCAGCTTCTGCAAGTGAAGCTTCTATTGAAGTTGCCTGTGGCGCCATCTACCCTATGCAATGCTAACTGCGTGAGGGTAGTGACCGAGTAAGCCCACTGCCTATTTCTAGTACACTGTATAGTTCGAATAGCAAGGGCCTCTCTCATATCCTCTTCTAAGCTTTCCTTCCTCTGTGCCTTCGGAAATTTGCGGATCTCAATATGCAACATATCTGCGAGAGTGTCTTGCACAGGTGCAAGTGACGCAGCGCATCGCCGACTGCCCGAGACACCGTCAATCAGAGGTTGTTGGCCCCCCCCGAGAGGTGGCTGTAGAAGGAGCCACGCATCCGCCTCGGTAATGGTCCGCCAGCTTCGAGCGCAGCTGTATGTTGTGGCAGTGGGAGCAAATGGCTGCGTGGAATGTGCAGTCATGCTCGAAATGGTCCAGGATACCACGCAGTGTACCCGTGAAGTCACATCCATATCTTGCATTCCAGCATCTCACCTGCGTCGTGCATTCAAGTAAGCTGTAGTGTTTGTTGTCGGGGTAATCATAAATAGAAGCGTTGATCTTTAAGGTTTTTCTGTTTTCAACTGTGTTTATAAATACAGTTCAGAACCGAAAAAAAATTCATTTTCGACCTGGGTAGTGGTACAGGCTGCTCAGTGTTCGCGTGCCTCGGTGTATACCTTGTGCCAGGCTAATCGCACACTCGTCAAGTGTATCTCGATGGCCATGGAGAAAGAAGCACTTGGTTGAGATCTGCTCAACCAGGTGCCGCAACGATTCGAGCGGCTCGCATACAAACCATCTGATTTTTCAATTTGCTTATCAAGTTTGATTTTTAATTCTTCCGACAGTTATTGGTCCTAACCCCAAGTAAAGTAGCGCTTCTATATCGTACGCAAACAATATAACTCTTAGCGGGAACAAAAACCTTATATTTTGTACCAGTTTGATTTTACATGAGGCTTTGTCTGAATATTTGGAAGACTGGAAGTAAATAAGTAAGACCATTTAGGAGACACGAAGTGTTTCGGTGTTCGCAGCAAATTAAAAAAAAGCGCGCGACTGCCATGAACACATATTCCTTATGTCAGAATACATAAGCATGCTCTATCTCGACCTAATGAATCCAAATGAACAACATTTGAAATTGCGCATTTTTTTACCAATAAGCAAACTTAGAGCTACTCATTTGCCAATGATATGCGCCCGAACTGCCGGCGTGTCTGGCTTCCCACGTTCGCTCTCGAGTGCGGTAGCATGCGGCGTGCTACTCCCAATGATTGCATATACTATGTTTTGATAAGCTGATAAAGCAGCCTAGCATTAAGCAGCTTGCAGGCTTCGTTCAAGTTTCAAAGGATCATATTCATTTCAGGGGCTTCGAGCCGCCGTCACAGGTGTTTCAAACGGCTAAAAAACTGTATTCAAACGAGAAGCGAGTTTATTCGCTAAAAATGTATTGATGTGTTCTGTTATCGTCAATGCGCTGATTCGTGCCATTGGGATCACGAGGGGTTGCGTGCGCTATAGTGACGTGTTCTAGTACGAGATCACGCAGATCAAGTTGAGTCTTTAAGCCACTGCATTTTCAAAAGTAATTCATTTGTTATATTGCGCTTGTATGTGTGTGTGTGTGCTCTTACATTTCATACTTGTTTGTCGCGCTCAAAGGTACAAAGAGATGAATCCAAAAGAGCCTTTCCTTTTTTGCGACGTTTCGAAATTCTCACTAGCTTCATCGCCTTTAAGATACAAATATATGCTTGTTATACTACAGATACGTCTAGTCACTATCCCATATAAATTACGTAACTCCCTACAACAAAGAATGCTCGCAACAGCTGCCGGTCGGGACTTTATTAACAGGCTTTCCTTCATTAGGCAAGACAAGACAGAGAAACGATCGATAATGCAAGGAATGAAAAAAAGTACAGTGCTGCAACTGCCTTTATCCGGAATCGAAGTCCCTTTCTATCTGTCACTTCATTATTGGTATTAAAATTTTTCCATACAAGTACTGCAAGGCAGAGCATTGTATGCACTTGCGCCTGCGTATTCTTTCAGAAAGAATATCTGCCGGATCGACGCTGACTTACCCATACAGCCGGTGGCATTGTGAACTATTGGTTACACTGCTGCTGAAAGTCAAGAGCTCGGGGGATAGTGAAAAATCGCGGGACTTTCAAGGGTCTTGAACATACGGTCTTCCAAGTTCAAGGGTGTCCGAACGTGTCACAGACCTGTGCAACGAGCTCTGAAAGTTCAAGCCTTGCTAGTGTACTTCGATGGCGACTTGACGAAGGTCACCAATGGCAACTCGATTACCGCAGCAAGATGGCAAGTTGGGCCAGTTGGATTACGTTCATGATTGAAAACTTTGTTGAAGCGCACTAAAAACAGATGGACAGAAGAAACTGACAAAAACAGCACTTGGGCTGTCCTTGTCAGCCTCTTCTGCCCGTCTGTTTTTAAAGCGCTTCAACAAAATTTTCGATTACCGGCTCGATTTCGAAGCGATTGTGAAACTAGCTCGATGCACAAGCTCCCTCCCCATCCAGTTTGCGAGGATACAGTGTTTTGAACGCTTCCACCTAACGCATGCAAGTTTAGGGCTCCGTAAGACGTACTTAACAGCGCATTTAGAGCCACACAAGACCAACGACGTCTTCCAAATCATCACCAGCACTGCCTCAACACACGTCTTTCCGTTTTCACGACTGAGACACGCAATCAGTAGCTGTCGTCTGAAGTTTTCTTTCATCTCACTGTCCATTACTGTAGATAGTCTCACCTTAGCATTGACGAGGTTCAGCGGCCGGGTCTCGTTCCAGCTTACGGTATCGTCATCGATGACACTGCGGTCGAATATGCACCGCCCCTCCACACCGGCGTCGTTGGTGGTGCAGTCCCAGAAGCAGAGCTCGCAATAGACATGCGAGCACGGGAAGGAGGCCATCCGGTGGCCCACAAGTCGGCACAGGTTGCACACCAGCGCCGTTCTGAGGGCGTCCCGAAAGTGCAGCGGTATATATACGCCCCGTAGAGAGCCCCGGAGCCTCACGCGGTTGATGCTATACCGTTCATTTCGTCGGTCATGTTCCCTGGAACGCAAGATGGCGGCGACACGACGCTGGAGAGTTTCTTATGAAAGCACTGTGTGGTTGGCACTTTCCTCGGAACTCTTCTTCGCCAGAAGCGCCTAATGACGAACGGATTTAGATTTACGATTATAGATGTACGCTTTAGAAACAACTCGAAAGAGCGTGAAGTGTTTGTATTACATTGTGCAATATTATTGATACTTTCGAATGCCAGTAAGGTAGAACCCCTCACTTCCCCCCCCCCCCCCCCACACGCGTACCCAATATCTGTGCGTCATTACATAACTTGGAACCAAGCTTTGGGCATGTTGGTATTGTATATCTTATTCACACACCGCCCGGTTTGAAAGATACACTTTCACTACGCTAGGAGAATACGATATACTGCCCCCTTTCCACGCTCAACAAATTTCTCCCGGTGCTTAACGTCACTTTCATCCTTTTTTTTTTTGACAGCCTCAACTTTTCTTACAACCGCAGCTCAGATGCGATCTAACTTGTTCTTAGCGGAAAATAGCACTTTAATACCAAAACGACTTCAATTCTTTTTCAGGCGCTGAGAAAATTGAATGCACATACTGAATGCTTACTACCGGCCTTTACTTGGCATGAGTAACCGATTAATGACCACGAAAAATCGTTTAGAGGCCTGTCTTCATCTAATCTCTGCCTGACTTGCAAAGAATGTGTCGGTTTTTACTCAAAAACAATGAAAGAAACGTGTTTCGAGGCTCAAGGATAGAACCACGCGAGAAATCGCCGAGGCCTTTTTCATACACAAATACGGTGACGTATGTGCAGCGAGGGCTTCGGTGAAGCTGCATAAACTCGATATAAATTACCCAACCGCCAACCTGCAATCTTAACCACGTGTCTTCGCTTTTCCTGGGTCCTTTATATTTGTGTTTCCGAAAATAAAGTTGCAGTTGATAGTATGCGCCTTCTTTTCCCTTGTGCGTGCTTTTGTTTTCGCAAAATGCAATTCACAAAAATCAAATAGTTACACAGAAGGAAGCAGCGATATCATGTATTGCTCTTCAACTAAGCTAATCAAAGTGCATTTCATTACGCCGCAGCATATTATTGATATTTTAGGTAATTTGCTCAATGCCAATTATGTAAAAAAAGGAGGGCTTGAAATCATAAGCGCTCTGTGGATGGGCACTGTTACTTATGACAGTAAGTTAGATAGTCCCTATTTAAACTAAGATAGCACTATGCACTGCAGGGCTGCCTCTCAGCGTCGTCTTTTTCTGGGGATTGACACAATATTCAGGCAACATTCTGGACTTTTATCCTAGTGTGCCGAAATATGCTGAAGGCCTTTTGCAGGATAATGTCGGTCATCTCGAGTTCAGCAGCTCTGTTAACCTTTAGGTGACCAATTGTGATCGCGGTATACGCGCCAACCGATTGGCCACGAGTGGCTCTGACTAACTGCTGTATTCTAGAACGTTCCTTTAGTCAATGTTTCACCTTGACTGAAAAAAGTCGAAAGGAGCACCGTTTCTTGGCAGACCAAGTCACTGCATATCGGCAATATTCTGCAGCGATTCTTGAGTCGAGCAGTAGCGCAGTGCTCCACTCAGTCAAGTGAAGGGCGGAGTTCGAGTCGAGGAGCATTTCTGAATACAGGGGTAAGACTCTGAGGTTTGCATTCACATATATTCTCGATTACGTGAAAGAGAGGACCACGGCCCCTTTATGTTCATTGACAGCTCATGTAGCGCGCTATCCAAACGTGGCGGGTCCGATTCCTGCAGGCAGAAGTGATTTTTTCGGCTACTTTTACCGTCTTGATTGATTTATTGATATATGGGGTTTAACGTCCCAAAACGCTTCTACAATCACACACACACACACACACACACACAGAGAGAGAGAGTACGTACATACATAACTTGAATTCATTATCTTAGCTTTAATTAATCATTTCACCATAAAAAATATTTCCAATATTTCTGCATCATAAGAAGCATGAAAAAAGACAACTGATAGGTTCACGCATCCAGCGTAAAAGAGGCACCAATAAATTATTAACAGGTCAAAGGAACGTGGTTTGTAATTCATTTTTGCTTAAGCCGGTGGTTCCACTATACCGCCATCTTGCCAATAGTTTGAAGCAAGACACCAGATGACGCCACTCAAAAATAGGACTAAAAAGGACACCTGAATTGAGCACGAGACTTATATATATGTACTGCGAGCCAATTTGCTGCTAGTTAGTCTTGTATACCGACAACTCGTTATTAACAAAGGCTGTAAACTGAACGTAAGGAGCACATCAGAGTTGCTATGTGCCACCGAGCTAACAAAGAATCACTACAAGAGAAGCCTCAGAAAGCCACGCTACTTTCGCGGACAAGCTCGAAAGAAGCGGAATAAAATTATTCATATAATAAAATCTCACTCGAGTATGCTAGTGGCAGTTGAAAAATTAAATTTAATTATTCTCTGCAGTGATTGTATGAGTAACTATGAACGAAAGCACATATTTACTTTTCAGTATTGTCTACAGGATCGTCTTCTAATGCACATTTGCCAAGGCTTAATTAACGTTACTTGCTAATTAACAAAATGTGTGCTTTAAATCAACACTCAAGGTCACCAGCAGGTGCGCCATTAGTGATCGAGGACCGCGCTATTGGTAAAAGTCATGATCACTAAATTAACCATATTTGCAGGAAGATGCAAATACCCCCCCCCCCCAAAAAAAAAAGAAACCGACAAGCCACTGAAAATTTTTACAAGCGAATCGGCGAAAAGATAAGCTCGAATCCGCCAATTGCAAGCGCCACTGAGAACTTTGGAGAACACATGCCCGAGCAGCCAACGGAGCGCTTATACTGCCCCTTCTACAGCGTCCTTAGCGCAAATGTAATTCGTAGCCGAGTTCGAAAACTTCATAACTGAATTTGTCCCACCCGTTCCAAGCAAAATGTCTGTCTGAATCTATAGACCACATGCCAAAGAAGCCCTTATAGCCATTAATATCGGAAGCTTTACGCGCCAAAAGATCCACAAGATTGCGAGGCATGTTGTAGAGGAGGGCTCGGGACAGTTTGTTCACATGGGGTTCCTTGACGTGCAAGAATACCTTAGACTGCACAGGTGTCTAGCTTTTCGTCTCCAGCGAAATGCGACCACCATGGCTGGGGTCGGACTTGTGATGTTCGGGTCTGCAGCGGGGCATTGTAACTACTGCACTACTATAGGTCGCGGGTTCATATCCCGGCTGCGGCGGCTGCATTTCCGATGGAGGCGGAAATGTTGTAGGCCCGCGTGCTCAGATTTGGGCGCACGTTAAAGAACCCCAGGTGGTCGAAATTTCCGGAGCCCTCCACTATGGAGTCTCATAATCATATGGTGGTTTCGGAACGTTAAACCCCACATATCAATCAACCACTGCACTACTGGTGCTTTTAGCAACAGCTGAAGGGTGAGTAGATTTGCTGGGCGAGCTGGTATGGTATCTTGAAGAACGCAGTAAAAAAATTACGTGCACAAACACAAACAAACAAAGGCATATACCCATTGCGGATCGTACAAATTCGTTTCGCTTTGGAAGGTGGCGGCTGGAGCCGATCACACACGCTGCATTTAAGTGGCTGTCATTTGGTGTCTATGCTATCTAGTGCTAGCTGCGCTATCTCTCCGTAACCAAGTTTAATCTTGCAGGACAAGTCTGAACGCCACACCCGATCCCACGTAATTTTTTATTCTTTTCAGTGACACTGTCAAACACACACATTATATTCCGAGAAAGTGGCACTGAGAAATGCTTAATTACTGATACGTGCCTAATTTTTACGCCAGCCACCCTCTCACGTTTTCCGTAACATATTTAGGAACGCTTTGACATGTACAGCAATCTGCCGTGAACATGGTAACCGAATGCCATTGCAGAAGCACTTCAGTCTGGGTTTGCTTGCCAATAAACCGAACGACTTCGATGTAGCACACGAAAACACCACTGTGTGGTGCGGTGTTTTGGTGTGCTTTCTGATGTGCTTGTAGCGTTTCGCAAAATCGAAGCTACCGCATAGCATCAATGCTGGATTGAGGCAGGGCTGCTCGAGTGGGTAGGCAGGTATACCTAAAGAGACTAACACTGAGCCCCAGAATCAGTGCTGAAGGGTACATGTTTGAACGCTTCTATAGTCTATAGGTCTATACGGAGCGCCAGATTTTCCAACGGCGCCCGGCCCGGGCATAAATTCTGTCGATTCGGCCGCATGAAGTGTCTGGCTTACGGGATGGCTTTCAGCTCACCCATAGTAGAGCAATGAGTATACTCTAAATAATTAGCCACTTTTTCTAAACGCGCAGAGTATAGAACACCGCCTAGGACAACTTATTGCGCTTCCATGTACTAGAATATGTCGGGCTCTAAACCGCCGAACATTTGTTGTAAACACCAAGTACTCCGACCACAGCACATGCTACCTTGAAACATTGACACTGTCGAACGACTTTGTCTGTGACTTCGTCCTAATTTTTGTCGCCACGGCCTAATCTATGTCAGGCCCACGGGACAGCTTTATGCTCTCCCATGGTACAGTGCGAAGTACTCTAAATAGTTCACTACTTTTTTTAACACACAGAACCAAGTACTCCAAATCATTAAGCACTTTCTCTTAACTCATTATACTAAAAACACCGAACATTTTGTTTTAAACACATAAAGTCGCTCACCGTTGTTGCTAGCCCGCGTTGGCATCGAAAATGGAGGCCCTTTAAAAAGGTCAAGTGTTTTCCAGCTGCACTTGCGAATCGACTGCTGCGCGCCTCGCAAAGACTACAAGAAGGGCTGCGCATGCGCTGACTGAGGATTTGCTTCTTTTTTCAAACAAGAAGTGAATACGCAGAAAATCGGACCTCGTGACACACGTCGAGCACGTTGTCTCAGTAAACTCTGCTATTCTAAAAAATTAATAATAAATGCGTTCAGTTTCCACACAAGGCGATAAACGTCTGCCTGACGCACGTTCCCGACTTAAACATATGAACAATTCTTTTTGTTTGTTTGTTTTTTGTTAAAGAGCCAGTTCACTTCAACTTGCAACTGCGAAATACGCAGTTTTTTGCAACTGGCAACATGGCCAGACCCTCTGCAACCATCTTTCGCCAGTGTGCGCATCTCAGCGAAATACGTGATCTATAATGAGGTTGAGATCTATATTGCCGATTATCGTTGGTATTCATAGGTAAAATTTTGATCTGCTTCTTCTTTTGGGCTTCACCTAACCCGTAAAAGAAGTGTAAATAAAAAAAATTCGGCAGATTTCACGTACCTGGGAATCGACGTTATGCGAAGCATGCGGATTGAAGGTGACCTTGTTGCAATTTCTTAATTGAACGACACGTCCTGAAATGACGCTAATTAATTGTACAAATGTTGCACGCACAGACATATGTTCAAGAATCGCAGATGTTTATATAACCAGTTTGCACTTGCGCTACGATGTCCACTGGAACATGTATATTAGCAACATGCACAAGCTGATAGAAAGCGCTGATGCTCGCGAAGATGCTGGCTCTGAACAATGCTACAAAAATCAACTTCAGCGCATGGCATCTAACCGAAATTGACGCTAACCCGACGTGATGGCTGTATCAAATGAGTACATATGTAATGTGTATAATATTGGCTAGGCAGCACTGCAACCACTATTAACGTTTCGCGAAGATTAGCGTCTAGTTGAAAATCAGTTCCGAGAATTGGCGTAGCTCTGTGGTAGAATGCGTGGGTTTGATTCCTGCTGGGACCCTGAAACTTATTATTTGCATTCGTCGGGGGGGTCAGCACTGCCTATGTCAGGTTTTTCTTAACACTGGCATTTATTCTATGCCTTTGTTGGATCGACGCTACCGATGTCGGGTATTGCTTAACACTCACGCGTTAAAATTGCCCATGTGTGTTCTATAGTCGTTCCTGGGTAGATCGTAAGCGTTAATTAGCTGTGGCCCATACCCGCATACCAGTGGCACATACCCACCCGTGCGTATGTGCCACTGTCTGGAGGGAAGTGTTTGACGACGTACGCCATTACTCATGTCCTGACCAGCACGTCATATTCGTCAGACCATCGTACCCTCCCGTGCTAGTTTTGGTTCACGCCAAGTAAAGGGGGTGACCACGAGGCTACCCAATCGTAAGCGGCTAGATAGATAGATACGCTCAAATTCACTGAAGTTCGCTAAAAAATGCTTCGCATTTAATAATTTGTTTAATTTAACGTCCCGAAACCACGACATAACTATGAACGACGCCGTGGTGGAGGCTCCGGTAATTTAGACCATCTGCGATTCTGTAACACCAACCTAAAGACAAATGCATGGGTCTCGAGCATGTCTGCCTTGACCGAAAATGAGACCACCGCGGCCAGGATTCGATCCCGGGGTCTGCGGGTCAGCAGCCGACCACCGTAACCACCAGATCACCGGGCATAGAAGTCTAAATTTAAGCAAATGAACGACATAGAAATATTTTGTGACAAAATAACGTCATATTTGTTCTTTCTTTGACTCTGTTCTTTTTTCTACAGGGGCGCAAAAGCGATGACTAGACTTGTCGAACGCGTGGTCCTTTCAATTGAAAGGCGCACGAATTTGGATCGATTTGGTTTAGGTGCACGTTATAGAACACCAGGTGGTCAAAATTTCCTAAGCATTTTTTAATGAGACATGTTGTTAATGACACATGTCGCTAATAAATTACACATGTCGTTTGATAGTGCAAGGCCCAGTAATAGCCAAATACCTCCAAGCCAGAGCAATGAACGTGAGTCTCATGGTAAAAGATGTGAACAATGAATATTTTAAGTCACTGTATACGAGCCTGAAACTGTGCACACTAAAGGTGCGTAACACATAGAAGTAATAAAATTATGAGGGTGACGTAAAATGTGCGTAGTGAAAAAGAATGCCAAGTGTTCGTCGCAAGAAAATTGTCAAACCTACGGTGATATATCGTATGGTGATATATAGTATGGTGATATATCGTGTACACACACACACACACACACACACACACACACACACACACACACACACACACACACACACACACACACACATACACACACACACACACACACACACACACAGGTACGTTTACACAAAATAGGCATGACGAAGCTGTGGCACAGATGATAATGACTTACCGTGCTGCCGTCTGACACACACACACGCATGTACACACACACAATACACACACACACACACACCATAGGGTCATGCCCAAGTCAGTGCGTGGTCAAGTGGATTTTGAGGTCTTCCAATACCATTCTCTTCAAGAAACATAAAACTTTTTTACTTTCGTTAAAGCCAGTATGACATAATTAACAGCGCTCACTTTGCAATGCCAACATCAGCGAAAATGCTGGCGACGTGTTTCTCAAAATGAAGACTGTTTTCGCCGTAAGCTTCGAAAAGTGTATAAGCAGCAACATTACATTTCTTGCGATTCCTCCCAACATTTTTATTCCTCGAAAATTCGCGTTTGTCAGGACACATCCGATTCCTGGACAATACCGCGGGTAGGTGACAACCTTGCATGCGAATAACTAGAACAAGGGCAGCAGTGAGAACACATGGTAATAACTAATTGATTGACATGTGGGGTAAACGTCCCAGAGCCACCATATGATTATGAGAGGTGCCGTAGCAGAGGGCTCCGAAAATTTTGACCATCTGGGGTTCTTCAACGTGCACTCAGATCTGAGTACACGAGCCTACAGCATTTTCGCCTCCACCGAAAATGCAGCCGCCGCAGCCGGGATTTGATACCGCGACGAGTGGGTCAGCCGTCAAGTACCTTAGCCACTATATCACCGCAGCGGGGCACACGGCAGTAACTACAACACCAATAGCAACATTAGCAACAAAAATAAGCTGAGTCCTTACCCCGATGCAGTCCGACACTTTCGTATTGCATTATTGAGTAGATTCATAAATTAAACAATATATTTTTGGCGAAAGTAATGCTTAATTCTGTTATCTGTTGCCTGGGGATCAAAAAATTGTACTCCGAGGAAGTTTCAGTTAATTACTTGTTTCATAACTTTTAAGTACTGCGGAAAAAAAAAGTTGAGCAGTTGCTCAGGAGCAAAAGAGTCGGTCGAATACTCCCGTCGAGCAATGCTGAAGTCAACAGATACCTATTCCCAGACAGAGAACATCACGAATGAATAGCCCACGAGATCCGGACCGAACTTCACTGCAGGTCTTGAATGCATCTGTATTTATACGCACGAAAGCGGAACCACCATTTTTGAAGGGCTGTGGTAACAAAAGCGAACAGTTTGTCTCAGCAAAACAGCTATTGGAACATGTCTAGCGTCTTGTACACTTCCCTAAATTGCTTATAATGTGTCTGTTAGTTCACAGCTTTTCCATGATAAATGTGGTCCTAACAGCCGGTATGTTTCGAACACAAGGAGAGGTACGTCCGCGTGAACTTAATAATGCTGTAGCATCGTCCTCGGAAAATATCCCGTAAAGCTATGGCGCATGCGGACCATCTTATTGTCTGACATTGTCATGAAAGCATCGGATCATATTCGCTAGAAGGTGGAGGATGGCATGATGTACGAGGTGTGGTTCGATGCTGCGCAACCGCTGTGCGTATACCGCCTGGTCGGACACTCGGCCTGAAGCATGTGTGCGCCTTCCGACATTGCTGTTGTGAAATGAAGCTTTACTCTCGGTAAGTGGGTCAACAGCAGTGTTAACGCGTAAGCGTTAGTGAGATGATTTCGCGGAAATTCTCGGGTCAGTGTCAGCGGCAGAGTCAGGGTCAGTGTCGTTACCCGGTATCTTATAAACTGGCGTAAATTCAGGCATTGCGGAAGTGTTCACCCTTATTTACACCGACCAAAAAGACAGAGAGAAGCCTAAATTGTTGTCGCATGCAAAAAGTTTAAACAGAGCCACTGGGCGCCGCGCAACGGGCGCATATTGTGTGCCACATTGTGACAAAAGGACTTCCACAAATTTTTTTGCAGTTTTTTTTTCAAGTGTCTTTCTGTAGCACCTACAACGGGTCCTCTGGGGCAAGAAACCTGGCAAAAGAATTCAGTGCTGTCATGAGGCAATGATACAGATTTTGTCTCACTTTTTCATGATGCAATTGGACACATACCATCCAATTTTTCTCGTTAACTAAATGTCTTGTGTTGGTGAAAATAGCTTCATACTATTTCTAAGCATGTTATTTAGATATTCCGCAAGCATAACTTTCGTGATTATGTGAGCAATACTGATGAACCCACAACAGGTTAAACGAGAGACGGAATGACTATCTGAGGTTATTAGCACTGCCTGTGAGCCCTACCAGAGGCTGCAATTGTCATACGTTGCCGCCAAGAAAGGTGACGCGTCTTTTCGCAGCTGTGACGCAAATCTCCCAAAATCTTCGAAAGCTGTCCCCCTTACAATAAAATAAGACGGATAGTTTGGAAGGATTATCTGCTGGAAAGTTGTGGCGTCGTGAGCAATGACGCGCGAAAAAAATGTGTCCTTCTTATGTTTTTTCAGTTAATTGGATTGCACGATATTGATGCCAACACACACACTACCACACCACACACACACAGACACACAAAGTCACTGTTTCGAAAGCGTGTAAATGGCTGCGGCAGCAACAAATTCGAATGTTACGCGAAGTGAGGCTAGCAACTAGGCCCTTTACGATCTGATCTGGCGTAACCCGGCAAAACACTGGCGCAAAGGAATGCGGCTCGGTTTTGCGCTATCTGTCGCCTCAACATGAAGTAAGCGGTTACCGCACAACACCTTCAAGTGGAGAAGCCTGGTACTGATGCCTGTAGAAATAGTGCACGTGGTCACGATCTTTCGGTGAAAGTTTGCAGTTGCAAAAAGAACGACGCATCTACTGCCTTTCCTCCACCGCCACGTTCTTCCACTGAAGGAGGCTTCTCAAGTACGCTTGAGCCGCGCCCGTATGCAGCATTCGAAAGCTGTCACTCGGACAGAACGTACGACGTGGTGGGAAATTATATCATTTGGAGCGTTATACAGAACATGACGGCGACGGCAACGACATAAACACGCTTGGAGTGTTCACATAATTTCCATATTGCAACAGCGCAGCTCATTTCAAGCATAAAGAAAAGAGGCAACTCAGCTCCCTATAGCAACACGACCTTATAATGCACCAACTTGCCCGATCTGCACTATGCGTTTATATAATTTTTATCGCACCAAGAAATTGCAGCACTGCGCCGCAGCTTGGTGTTCAAGCCAAAGTCACCATGAACACACGATTGGACGTGGTACTTCGCCGCACGACAGGTGCGACGCCAGGGATAAAATTCGGTCCAGGCAAATTCACCGTTCAAATCCCTTGACGTGCGTGAGCTCAGCTCGTCAGTGAATCGAAACCGAACCCGGTACTTACTAGTCCAATTTTATCGCCTCCGGCTATCGCCTCCGGCAAACAATCTCCAGCGGCTTCACAATGTCCACTTCAACCACACAGGGCCAATTGCGGAGAACGACCGCTTGCCGTTTCGGAACAGACATTTAGTAACTCACGCGGACGGACCTCGTAATGTAGTTCGAAATTTAGTATATCTATGAAGCTGTGCTCCGATAGCGTACAGCGCCACCACCACATGCATCGCCAAACGGCGGCGGTGGACCATAGTAGTACCAACACTAGGAAATTAAAAGCCATTAAAAAAGTCTCACCGAAACATTAGCCTTGACAGAAATCTTTGAATTATTAAATAGGGTACTGCTGGTGTTGTTGAAAGAATGACAAATAGATGTCAATGTTAGGTACATTGTTTTATCACGCTTCCAAATACACATCTCCGGCACATAAACAAATTAAGTTACTCGCGTTATAATTACCCTTCGCAAGAGTGGCAACGAGTCAACACAGCACTGCACTTAAATAGTGGCCGCAACGCTCGGCAAAAACACGGTCAAAAAAAAAAAACTAAGGACACGCCATTGAAGGGTTGAGGTCTTCGGCCGGGTTCGCAAACACACAGACACGTAATCGTAACTCGATACAAAAGAAAGTCAACAAGAGTGACAACGTTAAAAGCTAGTTTAGCGGCACAGGCTTACACGCACTGTGAGCGTGTCTCGAGGTTCACATGTGCTCATTGTTGGCGCTACAGTGACTATGCAAATGATATTCCTTCATTTCGAAGTTGAGCTGATACGTTAGCGCTGTAGCAAAGCCTTCATTACACACACTGCTACATTTCAACAGCATACCGCGTTTTCAAGATTACGCGCGCACACGGGGGAAAAAAAACGATGCGCACACCATTTTTCGCCACAAGAAATGAGTAAAAGTACCTCCCTTGGTTTGCAATTACGACAAAAAAAGGAGAAAAAAAGAACACAAGCATTCAGTACGTCACCTACGAAGCTTGGACTTGCCGGTTGATGCACACGTGAAAGTCGTTCGCATGCCGTCCTTTGTGAGCGTTTGACGTTCCGCGCGGCTATCAGGAGAGTGCACCCGAGAACACTTACCATTACACTCATAGTAATAAGGGCTGCAGCGCGAGCACGAATGTGCTAGAAGAAACAGACAAAGTCGAGGTACGGAAGGCAAAAGAGGACAACACGAGCGCTGACTACCAACTGAATTTTATTCGCAGCACACATGACAACAGGAAACCTTTTGAACAGCACACGTGAGCAACGTGACATATTCTGGGGCATGTTCTGATAAAAAGAAGGTACTAAAACTAGCTAACCTTTATCTAAAAGTGCGAACTCTTTTTCATGCAAGGCCACTGAAGGTTGGCTTACGCATCCGTCACCATTTTTTCTAATAAAAAACGCTTCAGCTGTTTCCCGAGTTAACTTGTCCATGTGGCGTGCCAGCACACTCACGCCCGGAAAACGAGGCTGGCACCCGCAGCTTTTGCAGTGCAAAACAAGGTTTGAACTGATACCTTTGCATATGTCATTCATATGTTCTTTTAACCTTTTATTAATGCACCGCCCAGTTTGGCCTATATAACAACGACCGCACGTTAAAGGAAGCATGTAAACAACACCAACAACGCATTCTACAAATTTATTTATGTGTTTTACGGCGCATGTTCAACTTTTTTTAGTGATTCCACTAAGTCGCTCATCCGTCATTCTGCAGATCTGGCTTACTTTGCACGGAGCTGATAAAACTACATCCACACCATATCTCGAGCCTACCTTCTTCAAACCATGAGATATATTGTGGAAGAATGGGATGACTGCAACTCTTTTTCGCTCTTTATTTCCTCCTGCATTTTCTTGTTTTTGTTTGATTTTTTGCAACAAGGCTTCGCACACTGAAGAAATTACAGATTTTGGAAATCCTGCTGACACAAGTCTGGTAATTTGCATTGTTACACTATCAGTCATCTTGTGTGGGCATGACTTGGATAAGCCAGCACTTACAGCCGACGAAGCAATAGCTGTGTGGCAGGAGGCATAGTTTAACAAGGGTTTAACACTTCGCGGTTGGTATTCACAGCATACGTGATTTGGAATCACGCTGGCCACAAGACCTTGCGGTATGGCGAGTGGGGTTCGGTCAGAGTTTTTCGATGGGTTCGGTAGGAATGGGGAGGACATAAAGTTTCGGCAGTGACAAAAATAACAATGGTGACGGGGCCCGTCATAATAGCGATGCAGCTATAGCGACGGCCTTTGTCTGTAGCTGTCTGTAGCTAGAGTGAGATATTTGGAAATGCTTCCACTAAGCCGCTGGCTTGGAACAGTGAAACTGGACGATATTGAAGACTAATCTGATTGCTTGTAGGCTGTTTACAGGTCTTGCCCAGATGAAGCAGGTTCTACGTTGGTTCTGGATTGTACGCTAGTTTTTATAAACACGAAGTATCGCAGGACAATGGCATGTTTGATGGTCGGTGGTGTGTGCTGCCGAGCAGGACAAAAGAAGTTCGCGGATCGACTACCACTGGAGGTGGTGGAATTGTAAGCCGCGTACAAGTAGGTGGTATGGTAGCCCACATGATTATTCCAGCAGGAACGGCCCACATGACCCGTAACTCCACCTTTGGTGGAAATGTGTCACTTGGCCATTGGCACCACCACTTGGTGAGGATCGTCACGTCATTTCTTGTCCGAAAAATGTCACGTGACTCCTTGCTATGCGTCATGTTATGTCGTCTTACGCTTAAACGTGGCGTCCCTTTACACTTCGTGAGAGCAGCCATTTGTTCGGCTAACTGCTGCCTTCTTCATTTCTGTTAATTGGACCAGTGGCGAGTTTTAGAATCACCCGAATTTCTGTGACAAATATCCATTTATTATGGTAATAGTTTTCTGGTAGGACGCAGGGGCACATATATACGTTAAAGTGGTGATAGCTTTCTGTGATAGACTCTTAAATAACGATTTGATAAACAGCTTCACTCTTAAAACTGCTCGCCAGTGTCTGCTATGGAGGTGGAAAAAGCCCCGCTATCTTACAACTGCTTTACTAACAGTTAGGTTGTTTGTAATTATCCCGAATGTTCGTTGCGTTTTGGAAAAGCTTTTCACGATAATCTGTCGCCAATTGTAGGCACGTCCCACTCTCTCATCAATAGTCCACTGAAGATGAGGACGCTCTTTTCAGCTAGCCTGAACATCCACTGCATTCGAGCTCCCTAGCCTTGTTTCTCTCTAGAGGTACTGGGTAAGACTCACTACTCACCATTTAACCCCTAAAATTGGAACATTGTTCGCGGGCAAACACGCATGCTCCACAGCTGGTCCATTCATTTGGAAAGGACATAACGAGCCGTTGTGATATTTGCGGCGAAATTGCTTTTAATTGCGAAGCATTTTTTTGCCTACAGAAGACACTGAGTATCTATCTATCTATCTATCTATCTATCTATCTATCTATCTATCCATCCATCCATCCATCCATCCATCCATCCATCCATCCATCCATCCATCCATCTATCTATCTATCTATCTATCTATCTATCTATCTATCTATCTATCTATCTATCTATCTATCTATCTATCTATCTATCTATCTATCTATCTATCTATCTATCTATCTATCTATCTATCTATCTATCTATCTATCTATCTATCTATCTATCTATCTATCTATCTATCTATCTATCTATCTATCTGTCTGTCTGTCTGTCTGTCTGTCTGTCTGTCTGTCTGTCTGTCTGTCTATCTATCTATCTATCTATCTATCTATCTATCTATCTATCTATCTATCTATCTATCTATCTATCTATCTATCTATCTATCTATCTATCTATCTATCTATCTATCTATCTATCTATCTATCTGTCTGTCTGTCTGTCTGTCTGTCTGTCTGTCTGTCTGTCTGTCTGTCTGTCTGTCTGTCTGTCTGTCTGTCTGTCTGTCTGTCTGTCTGTCTGTCTGTCTGTCTGTCTGTCTATCTATGCGTGCCTGCCCTGCCCTTCCCGCCTTCCTTCCTTCGTTCCTTCCTTTAACTTGGGGGTATATCAAATATAACATTATTTTGCAGCATGGTTTGATGAATATCACTGGCTGGTCATGACATGAATAATGTGACAATCAATGGACGTCATCAAATGTGACGTCATCAAGCCCTTTCCACCAGACGTGTGGCACATACCTGCATGCGGATATGTGCCACATGTGACTGAGAGTTTATATCTATCTAGGAATGGCGAGAAGAGGTAGAGAAAATATTAACGCGTAAGCGTTAAGAAAAAGCTGACGTCACCACCGTTGAAACGACGAATTTAAACAATGAATGGCAGGGTTCCAACAGAAATCGAACCTCAGTACCCTGCTTGGCCATGAAGTATTCTACCACGGAACTACGCCAGGCTTCTCAACTACTTTTTATATAGACCCTATTATTCGTGAAACGTCAATCGTGGTGGCAGGTCTGGCTATCCATTACATGTGTACTCGCATGACAGAGCCGTCACGTCAGTTTAATGTCTACAGTAGTTAGGTGCCATCCGCTGAAATTGATTTATGTAGCTTTTCCCAAGGCTACCATTCTCGCGAGCTCCATCGCTTCATACCAGCTTACCTCTTCTGGTGTTGGTAATGTCCATGTTGCTGTCGTATACGGTTACACAACTGTAAACTACTGGTTAGATAAATAATATATGGCTGTTTAACATATGTCTTTACGTGCATTTGTACATATCATTAGCGCCACTCCTTAACGTTTCACTCAATAACCATTACAACATAGTCACCTTCCATCCGCATGCTTTGCAGAACATCGATTCCAAAGGTACGCGGTATCTGCCGAATTTTTTCGGTAAATATCGACACCAGTGTCATCCTCCTTAAGGGTTAACTAGTGAAGATCGCAAATGTAGTATGCCCGACGCTCGGTATAATATGGGCGTGGAATGGGACACATGAGTAAGTGTTGACATTATAAGTGAGTTTACACCGCTTAGCGAATGGACCATCTTCGCAGTGTACAAGCGCGGATGATTTTGTTTCAGCTGAAAGTCGAGACGCAAGATTTCAAGCAAACGAAAGTCGCAAAAGACCAGAATACGAGAAATTGCGAGAACAGTATATTATTGCTCACATGGCCCTGCACCCTGCGCACGGTCCCACTTGCACCTACATAAGCGAACCTTTTTCCGTGATCACACGCGGTCAACTTGTACTGCATCGATCTTGATGTCATCGGTCACGAGATACCGTCGGACGTGTCTCCAGCAGTCCTCGCTAAGTTCGTTCAGTTGCATGCAGCCATCATCGGAAGGATGGCAGACCACTCGCTCCTTCACGACACCGACGAAACGCATGAAACCGTCCAAGGATTGTATTCCCGCCAGGCGGTCTCGTACCAAAACCTCCAACTCTGCCTGGTCGAGTTTAGCGCGTCTAGCAACTTCGTCCAAGAGGGCAGGGTATCGTGCGACGCGGTCCACGGAACTGGTGACGTACCTGCACGGTATGTAACGCTGGCTTGAGAAAGTCTTACTCTTGCAAGTGGTATTGAAGTGTAAGCGGGAAGGAAAGCGTAATACTAATAAGAAATTTAAATGGCGCAAACCTCAAAGAGAAGATAAGACAAAAGTAAAGAACGTCACGCTCCTTTGCCTATTCTTCCCGTGGTTAGCTCTAATTTTCTTGAAACATGTACGAACTAGCCCAAAATGTTTTAGTAACGCAAAATGTTATGTTATGCACTTGAACAAATGGTTACATTACCGCTTACAAGTATAATGATTGAGTGAAAACTGAAATGTGACAGTATCGCTTCAAAGCGGAAATCTTACTGTAGTTCAGCTAGGTGGGCGTTGGAACGAGTAGTTAAATTAATTTCGTGCTAGTCATGGGGTACGGATAACATTTTTGTGACGGTATGCGTATCGATTGAAGTAGAACTTGGTCAAATGTACGAGAGAATTATTTATCCAGATGAAATAAAGAATGTTCCCGACATGTGATAGATAACACTAAATGAGCTACGAGTCTGAGTGATTCCGCGTGAGTAATGTTTTAGTGAGTGTGAGTGAGCCCAGTTGAAGAAAACTTTTGCGAGACCGAGTCCGAGTGAGTCCAAAGCGCAAGATATGAATTATGAGTGAGTTTGAGTCAGCTCCACAAGTTTTGCCTTCATATGACTCTAGGGCCTTCATCCGCACGCTAAGCAGATGCGTTCGTTCATCAGCGCACGTCAGTCGTGGCCTTGAGCACGTTCTTTTCTTTCTTTTCTACGAAATAATGTTTGGTGATTTCAATGTTGGTCAATGGCTGGCCCCTAATCTTGATGGAAATAAACGCACCTGGTTATGCACGCCATTTAAATGTTCTGAACCAGACATCCACGAATTGCCCTACATACGCGGAGTAGTCGAATTAAGTCCCATTAACAATAGAACGAAATACGATTTGCGTTAGAAGAGCGACCGAATGCGCTTACCGGAATAAGAAGACGACAGCACGATTTTCATGCACGTACCTGTCTGATTGCGAAGCTCGTTTTATCCGCGCCGCCCGTGGAACGAGACCCGAGTTCCTCCATGTTGTCTCCTTCACGGCGAGCCAGTGACTGATGCCATCCGTGTCTAGGCCACGCGAGAATGCCACCGACGCTAATGTGTAGTTCTCTTCAATGCGCTCCGAAAGGCGGCGAAAGAAAGCGGTGTTGTTGACCCTGGGTGTGCTGTCAAAGGACACCTCACGCATACGCGTGTTGTGCTTGATTGAGTCGGCCAAGTCCTCGCTGTCCTGGATGGTCATGCTAGACATTTTGACAAACAGATTCTTCACGCTCTTTCCTTGACATATAGACTCAAGGATGATATGCCACCATTGATTTTGACCTTGTGCCTGTTGGGGACCACCGCCTCTGATGTGAAGATCTAGTGTATGTAACGCCTTAGCCGACCTCAGAAATTCGGCCAGTGCTGATGATAGCCTCATGTGGTCACTCTGGATGCGGATGCCCAAGGTTTTCAGGTGCTGGCAGTTTAATAGTTGGTGTAGAGCACCTAACAATCGATCGCTGGAGGTTACTGACCACAAGTTTGCTTCCCAAATAGCCTTGCAGTGCAGCAGTTCGGTGTTTTCTCTGAACTCGGAATCGTATCTTAGGTAAACTTTTTCTTCCGCGCCACTATCTTTGAGCTCGGCGCAGAGCCACTGGATGTGAGAATAGCTCGATCTTGAAAAAACGTGCACCATCTGCAGATTTCGTTTCGTTGGCAGGGCCCAGAAGAAATCTGACCACCTCGTCGTACTGAGCACAGACGAAGGAAGCGTCACTTCTTCCAATACGTCGTTATCGATAAGGGGAGTGACCCAGCAGTCGTAGACCGAGGGCAGTTCAAGAGGCTGGTCGTGTGACGTCAAAATTGAGAGTGAGCGCATTGCACGCTTCTCCTTTATTATTCGTGATACGAGGGCCGTGCTGCCTGCTGTTGCTTTGAACATGCGCAGTGAGAGCTTCTCGATGCTCCAGTTCTCTAAAACGCCTTCGAGCACGGCCATCTGCAGTGACAAGTTGCTCATGGACATAGCGAGGACCTTCAGCCCAGTGGTCGAGCCGAGATACTCCTTTAGAGCTTGACGATACGGGTCCCAATCTAGCGTTAAGTTTTCGAAACTCAGTTCTTCAAGAGCGGGCTTTATTTGGAACGTGCTTAGGAGCATGCCGACCGTCTGCTCGTTGGTGATTTTGCCCCGCAGGTGCAGGCCTCTCAGAGACGACGACGTCCGCAGAAGTGCGCACAGAGGTGGTAAATAGGCGTCCGGGTCGAGCCACCAGGTCATTAGATGTAGGTGTTCTATGTTTGTCAAGGAAGGCAGAATAGAAGCGAGAGAGTTCATTGCAGACGCGTTGATGTCCCCTATCTTCAAAGTTCTGACGCCTCTGTTTTTACACACTGAGCGCAGGAGACTCAAGCTTGTATTGTGATCGATGGAAAGCTTGATGCTGACGCTACCGATGCACCGATGTGTCGTCAGCAACCATTCAAGGAGTTCCGAGTATTGTTGAAGTTGCTGCGGATCGTTGCTATGCGCGGGTTGTGGTTCGGAGATGAAATTTGTTAGGGAGTGTTGGTTAGACATATCGGCTTCCTCTTCAATTTCAAATGTGGACCCAAGTAGCAGTTTTTTCCACGTCACAAGCTTTGTAACAATCTGACACGTTTCGTTCTCTGACGCCGTACAGGGAACAAGGTGATCTGTGATCCTTTCGTTCATAAATTCCATGCTGTACTCGAATGGCTGGTGAAAGCATTAAATCTCAGCCCACCGTCGGTCAGAATCGGTCATGCTTCTTCAAGTGATTTGCAGTCCACCTGCATAAAGATACAGTTATAGTTTACCGTTAGCGTGATAGTGCGGGTTAAGGGAATGGTGTCAGCGTCTCTTATAGTTTAGCGGGATAGCGTTTACGTGGTTTACGTGCCCCAGCTGGGATGATTGCGCCACTTGTCACAGGGTTGGTAAGTTAAAAAAAAACAGTGAAAAGGAAAAGAAAACGAGATTGTTTGCCTGTGTCACTGCGCGAAGCATTGTTACAAGTTGATATTAGTAATAATAAAAATAAATAAATATTAACCACGCACCAAGCGCGAAAATATTTATGTTGCCAATTTGTTTATATCAATCTTTTAGACAGGCCTAGAGACGTTTGACATGGTAAGCTATCTCAAAAATTACGCTAGCTTATCCGTAATACTCGGTCATTGAACCTAACTGAAGGCAAGCTAAGCCATTTTAAACAGTCGTTTGCTGGGAACGAAGTCAATCTTTGAACAACTACGCCAAAATCACTCCGAAGCGGGCGTCGGAAAGCGCTGCCATTTTTACGTACACTATGTACAGACCACGCTAACACGGTAACGTTTAATCTGAAAAATAGCGTGCGTATGGCAAGCGATGCGGGTAACGTACGTATCCCTGCATGCACACTTCGATCCCACTATTACGGTAAGCCAGCTATCCCGCTAAGCCGGGTATACACTGATTGATTTGTGGGGTTCAACGTCCCAAAACCACCATATGATTATGAGAGACGCCGTAGTGGAGGGCTCCGGAAATTTTGACCACCTGGGGTTCTTTAACGTGCACCCAAATCTGAGTACACGGGCCTACAACATTTCCGCCTCCATCGGAAATGCAGCCGCCACAGCCGGGATTTGAACCCGCGACCTGCGGGTCAGCAGCCGAGTACCTTAGCCACTAGACCACCGTGGCGGGGCAGCCGGGTATACATTAAATGTCTAATAGGAATATAATTCTCTGTAAACTGTTACTATGTTCACAAGCATTGATTTGAGGATTAAATTTGGCCCTCTTTCACATTCATTCACAGTAATTCACGGGGTAGGGAACTGATGAATGCATCCGAGATGTAATATCAACAAATTGGACAACGCTCTATCAGCAAAGGGGAATGGCTGCGTATAACAACACCAGCCACGAAACTATACAGCTGCCCTTCACGGCCACAGCCTGTTACCACAAAAGTGCTTCACTTCGGGGTACAACACAGCTCCACTAACGTATTAGTGTCACGAATATGACGTTGTAAAATGTACACTAGCAGATGGCAAGGAAAGAACTAGGATGGAAAAAACACCATTTCCCACTAAGGGAACCAGCATGCGAAGCACCGCATGGGCCGCATGGGTCGACAAAGTTTCGTTAATCACAGGCACATTTCCCAAAGTTAGCACATCTTCTAAGTGGAGCACCCCATGAGTTCATTGCAGTTTCTTTTGCTGTTACTCGTCCCGAACACTTGGGCATGCCACGCGGGAGCACGCTGGTTCATCGCGCGTCTGCCGAATCTCGTTCCCCGATGCCACCATGTTACGGCTGAGAGAGTGCCAGGTGGAGAAGCCACCACGTCTTACCTTGCCGCTTAGGCAGGCCGAGCGTGCCCATGTGTTCTGGTTAGGATGCAACTAGGAAACCCGTAGAATATGCGATTAACAACGCTAGCCGCATGCTTGGCAATCTGCGCCGTAACTTTTCCTCTGCCCCATCACCACTCCAAGTCAACACTGCATAAAAAGTTCAGAGCACGCATATGCGCCATATGGGACCAAACTCATGCCATTCTCATTCGATCTCTCGAAGTCATTCAGAATCACCCAGAACGTTACATCTTATCAAATTATTCATGCCATTCCTGTGTCAGAGCACCCTAAGCTTGTCTGATCTTTCATTGAGCCGCGAATTGTCTCGCCTTAACCTTTTATAACGTGGCAGCAAGAGGCACAAGACGGGGTTGATTGGCGGACCACGGGAAAGGCCTTGGCCCGGCAGTGGGCGTAGTCAGGATCATGATGATGATGAACTTTTTTTCATAAAATGTATCACTTCAACAGTCATTTTAAGGACGCACTTTTTATCCACTTTTATCCACCTCGCTTCATATTACCAAGAACCGATCGTATCTTCGAGGTGAGCGTAGCCTCACGTCACACCAAACTACACAATAATTCATTTGTGCCAAGGACAAGCGCCGCCTGGAACCACCTTCCTACCTGCGTCGCCTGTATAACGGGCCGAAAAGTTTTCACGCTCACCGTACATGATGCCCAGTCATTTTTCTCTTCATTTCTCTGTTTCTTTTTTTTAAACTGCATTTATGATTGTTTACACCACTCCTTTCTTCAGTGCCTTCTCGCTTAAAAGTACCTTTATTTAATAAACAAAAAATAAATAATTAATTAAATACTAAACTTGTTGTTTGTCACCCGTCTGCAAAATATTGTTCCCCGACGCCATCATAAAACTGCTGAGAGGGTTTAAGGGAGAGAGGACACAGCCTCTTACCAAGTCCCTTTCACAGGCCGGAAAGCGCTAACACCAAGATTTTGCGAACGCGCCGTAAGGGTTGATTCGATTGATGTGTGGGGTTTAACGTCCCAAAACAACCATATGATTACGAGAGACGCTGTTGTGGAGGGATCCGGAAATTTCGATCACCTGGGGTTCTTAACGCAGTAAGAGTGGTCATGCACACCGGATTGACCTTCGCCATGCGCTGCTTTGTATTTAAACCACTCCTATCTTTATATTATCAATATTTTCGTAAAGCGTCGGGCTGCTTGCATGCTTGCCATTCGCTGGTTAAAACAAGGAACATTACCTCTCAAGTCCAACCTTTCGTTTCTTTGACTTTTTGTTAAGCGAGAGCTTTCATGGCCTCGTCAACAGAGGTTTCCCTGCGTAGCTGTTCGTGCCGTTAAAGTGAGCAACGAATACCCCGCGACAGGCCACGCAAAATTTAGTTGTGACGTTGCAGCTGCGCAATAGCCTACATGGACCGAATACCTTTCTGAATGCCGTTCCTCAGCGTCTGAAGTGGCAACGCAAGGAACGCACGCATCCGCTGGCAGAGAAACATGCGTGCGTGGACGTGTGTCGGTGGTTTAGGGGCCTGGCGTTTCCTTTTAACGCCTCCGCTTACATAACCGGACCTCGCCGAGCTAAGCCACAGCTATTTCCAATCGGTACTTATCATTAAAAAATATTCTTGAAATATTTGGCACTTAGAATATGCATCACTAGATTAGAGCAACGAATCGAATAGAACGGAATTCTGTTCAAATATCCGAAATTTTTGAATATTCGCCCAACCCTGAACCAGCTATGCTCAACCTAAGTTTTTTAGCAAAAAAAGTAGCTTATACACTAAAGAAAACGAACTATTCAATAAACCGTACATTCTACACAATTTTGTGCAGTCTAAGCAATCAAAGCTCTGTAAGTTTGAGCGATCACGTAAGAGCTGACGGAAGTTCTCACCATGAAGGCATCGATGGTAGACTCGAGGGTAGCTGGTAGACGATGCCTCATGACCAAGGCATCGAACGGACGCAACGATGCCAGAAGCTTGGGCCAGGCACTCAGGCAGATGAGTGCCGAGCAACCACGGGCATTGTAGCCACGACGTGAACTGCGCAAGTAGAACACCGAGGTTATGATGATGATGCCTTCAAATATGGCTCATACCCACTCAGGGGGATCAACCAGAAATTTATTACATGAGTTAACTATCCCATTTTGACCCGTTTTTATGAGAAAAATAACGTACGTTAAACGAAAATAGTCATGATGACGATCATGATAATGATGCCTATACTATGGCTATTGTCCACTCAGGGGGATCAGCCAAGAACTGAGGACATGAAATTCAAGGCCTTTCAAATGATACCTAATCCTAACTGAAGGAGGATAAAGCACACGCAAATACAGAAAGAGTGTAATATTTTTTTTGCCATTTTGAACGTACAGTATAATATATGTCTTGAATTGAAACTGCAGTAATTTCGAACACGTTTAAAATTGATGCTTGGAATTTGCCAAATATTATTATAATAACAAATATACAGATAGGAATCTAGAGGCGCATTCGTTTTGTTTCACGAAGATAACTGCAAACGGCATCAAAGGCACTCCTGCGGCTGTAGCCCAGAACCGAATCACCAAAGCAGAGTATATTGTCAATGGTGAAGGGTAGCCCACGATTAGCAAATGGGATGACAACGAGACCTTTTCTTAATAGACTGTAACGGCGACATGACAAAAAATAATGGTTTATTGATTCCCGATCTGTACAAAAGCTGCATAGGGGAGATATTCCCAGACCAGCCCTGTGTGAATATAGATTTAAAGAAGGTACACGACATAGCAATCTTGTTGGCATGACTTCCAGTTGTCTAGTATGACACCAGTTGGAGTTCCATCGATATTTCAAATGTCTAAATTGAGTGCATGGTGCCACCATGCACTAAATTTAGTAAGTTACTGATGCCGGCAAATCCTTCTTCTTCTCCTCCTCCTGTCATGGCTCGCATTCGATGCGGGGAATTGGCCCAGTAGTAGATGAGTTTGTTCTGTATTTTCTTTAGTGCATTACTGGCTTCAGCTATCACTACTATTGACTGATATATCGAATTTAAGAGCAAATTATGCGACAAAATATTTAAGCGATGAAGAATTTAGTGAGAATTAAGGAAGAATTCAGGCTGACTAATGAATTCCTTGATGACCAACAAAACATCCCTGCCACTCCTCTCGGGTCCAACCAACCAACCACAGAAGAGGCACCAAAAGAATGAATAGATGATTCTGATAAATACAGACCCAGATTTCGAAGAGGGGGTACTATGAATCTTCTCCTCAAGGACGTGACCCGGTGAAAGGATAGATTGTAATGACGAATAGTTTCCTCCTCATCACAGAATATGCGCGGAGGGAGATTATGCGGCAGCGAAATTCGATTATAGGCACTTCCACTATTCTCTACCTCGAAAAATCGCTTCACCAGGCAAAGAAGAGGTGCTTAAATTCTGGAGGAGCTGTCCATACAGGGTCAGATAGGCTTTTTCTGAATGTTTGTGTGCGAACTTTTCCAATGGTGATGTGTGTTGTTAGCGGGAAAACGGGAATAATCACCGCGAAAAGCGCCGCCTTTGCTAAATAACGAGTGCTTTATTTACCAACGAACCTTTCTGACCTGGTACCGAAATTAAATTATTACAGTGAAGGTGAGCGGGAACTAGTACTTTAAACAGCTTTAGTTCAGGTATTTCACCAGATGCGAAAAGAGCACACAGATAATGAGTGAGCGATAATTACAACTGTAATCGAACTACTTATCGCACAGCGGCAGCCTGTTAATGATTGTGATGATGCCTCAACTCAGGCTCATACTGTTTTTTCTTCTTCTTCTCCTCACCCCTTGGCTCATACTCAATGCAGGGGATTGATCGAGTCATAGGTGGTAGATTGCCACCATCCCTCAAGAGGAAGTACACACATATATATAACAGCTGCATCTTGCCGGTACTTAGCTATGGAGCAGAAACGTGGAGACTTACAAAGAGGCTTCAGCTTAAATTGAGGACGACGCAGCGAGCAATGGAATGGAAAATGGTAGGTGTAACCTTAAGAGACAAGAAGAGAGCTGAGTGGATTAGGGAAAAAACGGGGGTTAAGGATATCATAGTTGAAATCAAGAAGAGGAAATGGACATGGGCCAGGCATGTAGCGCGTAGACAGGATAATCGCTGGTCATTAAGGGAAACTAACTGGATTCCCAGAGAAGGCAAGCGGGTTAGGGGGAGACAGAAGGTTAGGTGGGCAGAGGCGATTAAGAAGTTTGCGGGTATAAATTGGCAGCAGCAAGCAGAGGACCGGGTTAACTGGCGGAACATGAGAGAGCCCTTTGTCCTGCAGTGGACGTAGTCAGGCTGCTGATTATGATGATTACTTATATGTATGGCTCACAACCTCCCTGGAATTGGATGGTTAGTTGCTTAGTTCCTCAAAATCTTCGTGCAACCCGCTCCAGAAGATAGGCCGTGAATCGGACGGTGCATTGCCTTGTAAACTAATTCAATTACAGAGAGAACGGGTTGAAATGAATTAATTAGTCAATACAGAGTAACTATCAAAATCGACAAGATTACAAAAAACAAAAAACAAAGCATATCCGCGAAGCGAATGATGATGAGTGGGGCGAAACGTCCGTCAGCCCGTCCGTGCTTCCGTCTGTCCGTTCGTTCTTGCTTCCGTCCACCCGCGCGACCATCCGTGCGTCTATCCATGCGTCCGTCCGTCTGTCTGTACATCCGTCCGTGAGTCCGTTCATCCATCTGTCTGTCTGTCTGTTCATGCGTCCATCCGTTCGTACGTCCGCGCGTCTATGCATCCGTCCATCTGTCTGCTAGTCTATCCGTCCGTCTGTGCGTCCATTTAGTGAACACTCCAAGTACCACCATCTCGCATTCTCTGTGGCACATACCCGCTCTAGATTGGATATGTGCCACCGGTGGCTAAGCACTACTACATACATACATACAAGGGATGGACAGACTCATGCCTTAAGAAGCTCTGACCCTAAAAAAAAAACCAGGGAATTGGAGAAGAACCAGCTTTTCTTGTTGACTTCCGCACATGGCACACACCCAACGGAGGGAATTGGCCGAGAAAAACAGAATTCTTGCCATAATTTTTGCCTCATGTAGTTGATTATTATGCTTGTGAAATATTTATACGAAATGCCAATTACCAATATTAAAAATTTATTGCGCGCTAAATTTAGGAAGATATTATTCTTCAGTGACCATGACGTACTACTCAACGGCGCAGAAAACATTCCTGAGCGTGTGCTCCAAAGTAATGGCCCCAAGATATAGAAGAACGTGCTCTGATCACTCTTTCCGTTTTACGTACACTTTCTTTATATTGGTCATTGATATTCTACTGAAGATGTCTCACCATTTAATATAATCAATTGTTGGCTGATATTCCTCAGTGGCTATGAGGCATGTTTGATGCATAATCATCATCATCATCATCGGCATCGTCGTCATCAATTTCAGTAGTATGCTTTTATTAAATATATTTGAGTGGTGACAAGGTATAAAAATATGACCAATTGTATTCTAGTTATTGCGGAAAAGGTACAAAGAGAACCTGATATATATACGCAAAAATTGATATATATACGCAAAAATTTTGTAATCGCAACATCCATTAATGTCGAATTAGACAGATCGCTGCACCAGATAAATAAGAAAAAGTTAGTACTCCAGAAAAATAGCCATTGCTTAGTCGGATACACTTTGCCCGATTCTAAGGCTGTGAAATAGCGTCATCGGTATGTGTGCTATTAGTGAGAAAACAGGGATAATAGGTGCGGAAAGCGTCGTTTTTGCGAGCTGATCAGTTACTACTCAGTAACTTCTTGGTGCTGGGACAGGGTATTGTTCTCCCTTATAGTAGAGCGCATAGTATTCCAAATCATCGAACATTTGTCCTAAACAAAATTTGGGGGTCATGTACCGAGATTAAACGAATGCTTTTCAGATGAGAGCGAACAAGACACTTAACTATTATCAGTATAGGCGTGTCACTGAATGTGGAAAGAGAAGAGCACGCAGAATATGAGTCAGTTATAATTGCCGCTACTTGAACAGAATTAAATTAACCTGGCTTAAGATAATACGCTTGCCACAAATTGCGCAAGAAAGATTAGATCACGGTAACCGCCGAAAAAATGACCTGTCAAGTTCAGGGCAAAACGTTCCGATGCCAGATCTTTCGTGAGATTGTCATGCATCCGTTTCAATAACAACATTATTCAGCTCAGTATTTAGATGCCCTTGCAACAACCCAATTAAAAAGCCAGAGGATGATAGTCTAACGTCATTCGGGGAGAAAAAATATATTGTGGTACACAAGATGTGCAGAATATTGTTGAGTAGTTATAGGAAGCAAATCACAAATTTGTGCCTTTAGTGGATCAAGTAACGATTGAACAAATATATTTTTCTGCTTGTGAAACCCGCGCGAATGCGCAGATTGATTGATATGTGGGGTTTAACGTTCCAAAACGACCATATGATTATGAGAGACACCGTAGTGGAGGGCTCCGGAAATTTCGACGACCTGGGATTCTTTAACGTGTGCCCAAATCTGAGCACACGGGCCTACAACATTTCCGCCTCCATGGGAAATGCAGCCGCCGCAGCCGGGACTCGATCCCGCGACCTGCGGGTCTGCAGCCGAGTACCTTAGCCAATAGACCACCGCGGTGGGGTGCCAATGCGCCGAGAAACTTGTGTAAAGATTCGAAGTAAAGATTACAGTGATCCTGGTTAGGGGGTTTTACGCGTAATCCTCAGAAATGCTGCAACCCCTAGAAAGGTCAAAGCGGCATAAAAGGGGTGGAGTAGACGCTTCTCGCTTTTTAATAGAACTAGCAGACGAAGCCTGT
>NW_027464942.1:0-10000 GCF_043290135.1 Rhipicephalus microplus
GCCCACTCACTCGATCGCCATGTCTGTTTGCCACAGTTTTCCCGGTGGTGCCGCACCCGGGCTCGCCCCGGCTGACGCAGTTTTCGCGCCGCCCCGGCTGACGCGGTTTCGTGCCGCCCCGGCAGACGCGGTTTTCGCGCCGCCCCGGCTGACGCAGTTCGGACTTAGCACTTTTTGGGCTGAGCCTGGCTGGCGGCCCACTCACTCGATCGCCATGTCTGTTTGCCACAGTCTTCCCGGTGGTGCCGCACCCGGGCTCGCCCCGGCAGACGCGTTTTTTTTTCTTTCGCCCCGGCAGACGTGGTTCCCCCCCCCCCCTTTTCGCTCGCCCCGGCTGACGAGGTTTTCGCGCCGCCCCGGCTGACGCAGTTTTCGCGCCGCCCCGGCTGACGCGGTTTCGTGCCGCCCCGGCTGACGCGGTTTTCGCGCCGCCCCGGCTGACGCGGTTTTTGCGTCGCCCCGGCTGACACGGTTCGGACTTTGCACTTTTCGGCTGTGCCTGGCTGGCGGCCCACTCACTCGATCGCCATGTCTGTTTGCCACAGTTTTCCCGGTGGTGCCGCACCCGGGCTTGCCCCGGCAGACGCGTTTTTTTTTTTCTTTCGCCCCGGCTGACGCAGTTTTCGCCCCGCCCCGGCTGACGCGGTTTCGTGCCGCCCCGGCAGACGCGGTTTTTTGCGCCGCCCCGGCTGACGCGGTTTTTGCCGCCCCGGCTGACGCAGTTCGGACTTTGCACTTTTTGGCTGAGCCTGGCTGGCGGCCCACTCACTCGATCGCCATGTCTGTTTGCCACAGTTTTCCCGGTGGTGCCGCACCCGGGCTCGCCCCGGCAGACGCGTTTTTTTTTTTCCTTCGCCCCGGCAGACGTGGTTCCCCCCCCCCCCTCCGTCTTTCTTTTTGTTTTTTTTTTCGCCGCGGCTGAAGTGGATTTTTCGGTGCCTCGACGCCCCGGTAGTCGCGGTTTTTCCGTTTCCGCACGGCCCCGGCTGACGCTGCTCGGTCACAGTCGCCTTTTGTGAGGATTGCAGACTTCTTGAGCGCGGGTGTTTTTTTTTGTTGTTGTTGTTGTTTTATTACGCATTCGCTCCAGCAGACGCTGTTTAGACTTTTTGTTTCCTCTTTTATCCTGCGACGAGGTGACGAGGTTTATTCGGTGCCCCGCCGCCCCGGCTGAAGTGATTTTTCCTGTCCCGTGCCGCCCCGGCTGACGCGGTTGGGACTTCGCGTTTGTTCGGCCGCCACGGGTTTTGGCGCACTCGCTCGGTTGCTTGTTGTTGCCACTTGTTGCGAACCCAGGTTTCTTGAGCGAGCGCGGGCGTTTTTTCTTCCTTTCTTTCTTTGTTCTATGTGTTAGCGAATCGGCCTTTAATATCACACGAGGACTCACAACCAACAATTTTCAGTTTGAAGTGTAAAAAATCTGCAGGTGTTGACGTAACTGACTTGCCCCGTACCCTTGAGTACATCCATGAAGTTCTCGTAGTACTACTAAATCGCATTATTCCAAGTGGAGAAATTCCCATAAACTTGCAAACCTCTACACGAAAATCGGTGCGCGTGATAAAGTTGAAAATTATCGTCCGATATCAAATGTGCCTTCTATAACACAAATTCTAGGAAAAAAAAAAAAAACACTTGTTCGCCGTTTTCTGCGCCGTGCCTGGCAGCACTCCGGCGAAGCGAAACGGGGTCGATTCGAGCACGATATCGGCGTCTTTCGACGTGCTCGCCGGCGACCGTCGCACGAGTACGTCGCACGAGCGCGTCTGCCGGGGCGCCGTTTGCGAAGCCGACGCAAAAGTGGGAACCGCCGCTCGGATGATCGCCGCTTTCGGCAGAGTGAGTGTTGGCACTCCGGGGAAGCGAAACAGCGTGAATGCGCCCACGAAATCGGCGTATTTTGAAGTGCCCGCCGGCGACCGTCGCACGAGTACGGTAAACCGCGTCAGCCGGGGCGTAGTTCGGGACGCCGACGAAAAAGTGGGAAGCGCAACTCGGATCTTCGCCGTTTTTGCAGGAGTGAGTGGCGGCCCTCCTGCGAGACCAAGAAGCATCGATTCGTGCACGAATTCGGCGCCTTTCGACGTGATCGCCGGCGACCGTCGCTCGAGTAGGGCAAACCGCGTCTGCCGGGGCGGGCTTCGGGACGCCGATGCGAAAGTGGGAAACGCTGCTCGGATGTTCGCCGTTTTTGGCCGAGTGAGTGCTGGCACTCGGGCGAAGCCAAACGGGGCCGATTACGGCACGATATCGGCGTCTTTCGACGTGCCCGGCGGCGACCGTCGCACGAGTACGGTAAACCGCGTCAGCCCGGGCGGAGTTCGGGACGCCGATGCGAAAGTGGAGAACGCCGCTCGGATCTTCGCCGTTTTTGGAGGAGTGAGTGGCGGCACTCCGGAGAAGCCAAGGAGCGCCAATTAGCGCACGATATCGGCGTCTTTCGACGCGCTCGCCGGCGACCGTCGCACGAGTAGGGCAAACCGCGTCTGCCGGGGCGGGGTTTACGACGCCGACGCAAAAGTGGGAACCGCCGCTCGGATGTTGGCCGTTTTTGGCAGAGTGAGTGCTGGCACACCGGCGACGCGAAAGAGCGCGAAAGCGCCCACGAAAGTGGCGTATTTGGACGTGCTTGACGGCGACCGCTGCAGGAGTACGAAAAACCACGTCAGCCGGGGCGAGCGACCCACGGCGGTCTGGGTGCTTATCGCTGCTATTATAGGGGCACCCCGGCAGACGCAGAAAAAAAAAATTTTTTTTCGACCTTCTTTTTTGCTGGTCGAGCTCGGGTAACCCAGGTCGCAATGGGAGCCGCGCACGAAAGCGGCGTCGCGAGACGCGTTCGCGGTCGCTAGTCGCACGAGCTCGGCAACCGCGTCAGCCGGCGCGGAGTTCGGGATGCCGACGGCTAAGTGGGTACCGCTGCTCGGATGTTCGCCGTTTTTGGCCGAGTGAGTGCTGGCACTCCGGCGAAGCGAAACGGGGCCGATTCGGGCACGATATCGGCGTATTTCGACGTGCTCGCCGGCGACCGTCGCACGAGTACGGCAAAGCGCGTCTGCCGGGGCGAGGTTTGCGATGCCGACGAAAAAGTGGGAAGCGCCGCTCGGATCTTCGCCGTTTTTGCAGGAGTGAGTGGCGGCCCTCCTGCGAGACCAAGAAGCATCGACTCGCGCACGATATCGGTGTCTTTCGACGTGCCCGCCGGCCACCGCCGCACGAGTACGGCAAACCGCGTATGCCGGGGCGGGGTTGGCGACGCCGACGCAAAAGTGGGAACCGCCACTAGGATGTTCGCCGTTTTTGGCAGAGTGAGTGCTGGCACTCCGGCGAAGCGAAAGAGCGCGAATGCGCCCACGAAAGTGGCGTGTTTGGACGTGCTTGACGACGACCACCGCAGGAAAACGAAAAACCACGTCAGCCGGGGCGAGCGACCCATGGCGGTCTGGGTGCTTATCGCTGCTATTATAGGGGCACCCCGGCAGACGCAAAAAAAAAAAAAATTTTTTTCGACATTCTTTTTTGCTCGTCGACCTCGGGTGACCCAGGTCGCAGTGGGAGCCGCGCACGAAAGCGGCGTCGCGAGACGGCTTCGCGGTCGCTAGTCGCACGAGCTCGGCAACCGCGTCTGCCGGGGCGGAGTTCGGGACGCCGACGGCTAAGTGGGAACCGCCGCTCGGATGTTCGCCGTTTGTGGCCGAGTGAGTGCTGGCACTCCGGCGAAGCCAAACGGGGCCGATTCCGGCACGATATCGGCGTCTTTCTACGTGCTCGCCGGCGACCGTCGCACGAGTACGGCAAAGTGCGTCTGCCGGGGCGGGGTTTGCGACGCGTACGCAATAGTGAGAACCGTCGCTCGGATGTTCGTCGTCTTTCGCCGAGCCAGTGCTGGCACTCCGGCGAAGCCGAACGGAGCCGATTCGGGCACGATATCGGCGTCTTTCCACGTGCTCGCCGGCGACCGTCGCACGAGTACGGTAAACCGCGTCAGCCGGGGCGGAGTTCGGGACGCCGATGCGAAAGTGGGAAGCGCCGCTCGGATCTTCGCCGTTTTTGGAGGAGTCAGTGGCGGCACTCCGGTGAAGCCAAGGTGCGCCAATTCGCGCACGATATCGGCGTCTTTCGACGTGCCCGCCGGCCACCGTCGCACGAGTACGGCAAACCTCGTCTGCCGGGGCGGGGTTTGCGACGCCGACGCAAAAGTGGGAACCGCCGCTCGGATGTTCGCCGTTTTTGGCAGAGTGAGTGCTGGCACTCCGGCGAAGCGAAAGAGCGTGAATGCGCCCACGAAAGTAGCGTATTTGGACGTGCTTGACGGCGACCGCCGCAGGAGTACGAAAAACCACGTCAGCCGGGGCGAGCGACCCACGGCGGTCTGGGTGCTTATCGCTGCTATTATAGGGGCACCCCGGCAGACGCAGAAAGAAAAAAAAAATGGGGACATGGCGTGCGTCACCGTGCGGCTTCGCAGCGTTGCCGAAGTCGCCGAGCCCTTCGACTGAGCCGAACGGCGGACAGGGAACGTTGGTCGGCCGTTCTAACCTGTCGGTGCCACGCCGAGACGTCGTTAAGGAAAACCGCGTCGTGGGCCTCTACGACGCCGTCGAGTCGTTGTACGTTTGGTGTCCAGCGTGTCGGCGGCGAGTAGCGGACACGTCGTTCACGACTTCGGTCTTTCGCAGTCGACGCGAACTTGCGGAGAGTCGTGGTGCCTCACGTTTTCGGCAGAAACCGCGGCGGAATTTTCCCGTGCGTGCGCGCACGACCTCGGTGCTGTGCCGTCAGCGTAGTGTTGCACAAACTCGTGGCCTACCCAAGGTGCGGTACGTTTGCGGCCGTATCCTCGGTGGGAATTTCGTGAGTAGGGTCGCAAATTCTACGACCTCGGCGGGTTTGAGAGCGACGTAGACTTGTGGCACGCTCAACGTGCCACACGTTTCGGGGCACACCCGCGGTGAAATTTTCTCGAGTACGCTCGTATTAGTGCCCAAGGAGGTCTGGGTACTTATCGCTGCTATTATGTGGGGGTTCTCGTGAGCGGCGTACGCGAAAGCGACCGGGTGTCTGATATGCGGCGGGCTTCGGCCTCGTCAAGCGTGTCCTCGGGTCTGCTCCAGGGGAATCCACGGCAGTCGTCTGCAGCCTCATCCGCTTGATGCGTTAGGGGCTGGTTGTCGGACGGTGCCGTTTTACCACGATATCGAGGTGTGTTCCGTGTCGTCCTCGGGCGATTCAGATGCGAAAGCGCCGAAGACGCGGGCGTGACCCGTCGTCTGGCGGCTTTGCAGTCTCGGCTCCGTTGCTAGTTCCGGCCGGTCCACCGACAGTGCAGCGGGCTTGGGCAACCCGCACGGCGCGACCGAGTCGATGCAACGAAAAAGAGCGAGCATGAACGTGCTTCTTGCCGCACGGCTCCCACTCGTCTTTCGGGAAGGTTGTGCCGTAGCGAGCTCGAACGCCGTCATCTCGGAGTGCAAAATAAGCGTGTTGGGGCGCCTGAAGGTGGCCTCCGCCGCACACAGACTGCGTCCGGCCCGCCGAAGGCGAGGACGGACGCGCAGTCGAACGATTACCTGGTTGATCCTGCCAGTAATCATATGCTTGTCTCAAAGATTAAGCCATGCATGTCTAAGTACATGCCGAAATAAGGCGAAACCGCGAATGGCTCATTAAATCAGTTATGGTTCCTTAGATCGTTTCTTCCTACTTGGATAACTGTGGCAATTCTAGAGCTAATACATGCAGTGAGCCTGGAGCCCTTTGGGTAACGGGTGCTTTTATTAGACCAAGATCGATCGGGTTTCGGCCCGTATTGTGTGGTGACTCTGGATAACTTTGTGCTGATCGCATGGCCACGAGCCGGCGACGTTTCTTTCAAGTGTCTGCCTTATCAACTTTCGATGGTAGGTTACTTGCTTACCATGGTTGTTACGGGTAACGGAGAATCAGGGTTCGATTCCGGAGAGGGAGCCTGAGAAACGGCTACCACATCCAAGGAAGGCAGCAGGCGCGCAAATTACCCACTCCCGGCACGGGGAGGTAGTGACGAAAAATAACAATACGGGACTCTTTTGAGGCCCCGTAATTGAAATGAGTACACTCTAAATCCTTTAACGAGGATCAATTGGAGGGCAAGTCTGGTGCCAGCAGCCGCGGTAATTCCAGCTCCAATAGCGTATACTAAAGCTGCTGCGGTTAAAAAGCTCGTAGTTGGATCTCAGTTCCAGACGAGTAGTGCATCTACCCGATGCGACGGCTCGGACTGAACATCATGCCGGTTCTTTCTTGGTGCACTTCATTGTGTGCCTCGAGATGGCCGGTGCTTTTACTTTGAAAAAATTAGAGTGCTCAACGCAGGCGAGTCGCCTGAATAAACTTGCATGGAATAATAGAACAAGACCTCGTTTCTGTTCTGTTGGTTTTTGGAATACGAGGTAATGATTAAGAGGGACGGACGGGGGCATTCGTATTGCGGCGCTAGAGGTGAAATTCTTGGACCGTCGCAAGACGAACTACTGCGAAAGCATTTGCCAAGAATGTTTTCATTGATCAAGAACGAAAGTCAGAGGTTCGAAGGCGATCAGATACCGCCCTAGTTCTGACCATAAACGATGCCAACCAGCGATCCGCCTGAGTTACTCAAATGACTCGGCGGGCAGCTTCCGGGAAACCAAAGTATTTGGGTTCCGGGGGAAGTATGGTTGCAAAGCTGAAACTTAAAGGAATTGACGGAAGGGCACCACCAGGAGTGGAGCCTGCGGCTTAATTTGACTCAACACGGGAAAACTTACCCGGCCCGGACACTGGGAGGATTGACAGATTGAGAGCTCTTTCTTGATTCGGTGGATGGTGGTGCATGGCCGTTCTTAGTTGGTGGAGCGATTTGTCTGGTTAATTCCGATAACGAACGAGACTCTAGCCTATTAAATAGGTGCGGGGTTCCCAGCACCTTACAACCTTCTTAGAGGGACAAGCGGCTCCTAGCCGCACGAAACAGAGCAATAACAGGTCTGTGATGCCCTTAGATGTCCGGGGCCGCACGCGCGCTACACTGAAGGAAGCAGCGTGTCTTTATCCCTGTCTGAAAAGACTGGGTAACCCGTGGAACTTCTTTCGTGATTGGGATAGGGGCTTGCAATTGTTCCCCTTGAACGAGGAATTCCCAGTAAGCGCGAGTCATAAGCTCGCGTTGATTACGTCCCTGCCCTTTGTACACACCGCCCGTCGCTACTACCGATTGAATGATTTAGTGAGGTCTTCGGACCGATGTCCGGCGCGGCCTTTCGGTTGCGCCGGTCTGTTGGAAAGATGACCAAACTTGATCATTTAGAGGAAGTAAAAGTCGTAACAAGGTTTCCGTAGGTGAACCTGCGGAAGGATCATTAACGGATTGTGAAGGGTGAGCGCCTCAGCTGCGTCTGCGCCCGACACTTTCTGCCGCTGACCCCGTTTGGACGCGGGGTCGGCTTTTCCCCACGGGGCTGCCTGAATGTGGAGCGGCACCCCGTGACAAATTGTTGCGCCCAGCGGACGCCAACACCGCGACCTTGGACGGTCGGCCAGGTGGCGGACGCGGGTACAAACGGCGCAACGCACTCATAGGTCGGCTTTCGACCCGCCACAGCACCGTGGCTCGAAGCGCTCGAAATGCGCGACCCGACCGCTGCGGGACCGCCTAGTACTGTAAACAGGAGCGGCGGAGCGCGAACGGCGAGTCGTGGTTACGTCGGTAGAAGGCGAGGCTGCGCGTTCCCGAAACGCCAGCCGAGTGCCCTCCCGACCGTTCGAGCGTGCAAGAACGAGACCCGACAATCGCGCGGCGACTGCCAAGTACGAGAGGAACGGCACAAGCGTCGGCGGTCGGTCAAGGAACTGGCGATGTGACGGGTCCGCTGTGCACCAGTGCATACCGTCCCGCCGTCCGCGGCAAGCGCCTCCGCGTCCTCGGGTGACGGAGGCTGCCGGTCGGTTCTTGCAGGCGAGGGATCTCGCTGGCACCGGTTCGCGTTGACGCGCGGCCGGTCATGGCACGGCGATGCGACGGCCGAGGTGCGCAGTACTCGATGGAGGAACCGCACGCTCCGATGACCGTCCCGCCCTCCGCGGCGTATGCGTACCGACCGTAATGGTTGCAGCAGCGCCGGCCGGCTTTTGAATTTGCCACACGAAACACGGTGCGAGATCGCGGTTAGGGGAGCGTCGACGTTGCCAGGCGTTTTGCTTGCTGCCGAGGGAAAGGCGGCACGGCCACGTCGCGCTCGTCGCGATTAGCGGGTCTGCGCGCTTTGGGAAGGTGCCGCAACGACTTGCCGAAAGAGGAAGCACGGAAGAACGAGGGACTTGGACGTCCCGACAATTGAACGCACTTGCGGCCAGGCCCTTGCTGGCTTCGTTCTTCCGCCTCGAGTAGGCTCGTACGCGGCTCCGGCGCCGAAAGTGGTCCTTGGCACCGACTTCGGTGGACGTGGGAAGTGCCGCGCAAGTACGGCGCGCCTGGCTCCACCTGTTGGCTAAAGTAGGCAGCCGGATCGGCATTTTGGTGTGCGGTGGCAAACCGTGGATGCGAAAAAAGCTTGTGCGATTTCGTGGAACAAAAAGCGGGGGTCCCCCTTTTTATGCGGAGGAGACCGACCCGCCTGCCGTGGTGAACCGCGACGCCACGGTAAAAACGGGAGAGGCTTGTCGATGGGACCGTGCATCCCGCGCTCCACGGAGGCCGGGAGGCGGCCGCCCGAGGAAATGTGTAGCCGTCGAGGCCCGCATCTGCGTGCACTCTTATCCAAATGGGTGTACCGCAGGCATTTTCTGGTTAGGCGGGCCAATGAGAGCGAGCACACAACGATACCTACGGGTCCGGCTTGGAGAACCGGCTTCGACGCCTCCCGAGTATTTATAGAGGGGTGGACCACGAAAGCACTCGCAAGTAGCGAAAGCGAAACGCCGTCCGAAACACACCGTTTGCTCGATTTGCGGCAGCCGAAAAAGGCGCGGCAGAGTTTTGGAGTCCAAGCGTGCGCTGAAAAGCGCCCTTCTTGGCCACTGTTTGGCCGAGTGCCAGAAACGTTTGGTTTTGACTGTACGGAATTGAACAAACACTTTTTCACGACTCTAAGCGGTGGATCACTCGGTTCTCGGGTCGATGAAGAACGCAGCCAGCTGCGAGACTTGGTGTGAATTGCAGGACACACTGAGCACTGATTCTTTGAACGCACATTGCGGCCTTGGGTCTTCCCTTGGCTTCGTCTGTCTGAGGGTCGGATCACATATCAAGAGAGCCTTCGGCGCACAAGGGAACGTGAGCCGTCGACTCGTTTTGACCGCGTCGGCAACACGGACAGCACGCTGAACACCTCACAGCGAGCGCCAACAGCGGCCACTCAAGGGCGAGACGGTGGCGACCGTCGTGCCAGAGCCCAACCGAAACGGGGGCGACCGACTGCATTGAGGATGTGGCACCTCGTTGAGACCGCCGCAGGACTTCGAGTCGGAAGGAAGCCTGCAGGGAAAGTGCGGTCGAGGTTGCGTACTCCTCTCTGCGACCGGGCGCGCAAGAGCTGCGAGAGCCACGGACGCGCAACTTTAACGCACGGTAAACACGAGGAGCGAAAGCCGGCCAGCAAAGCTTCTCCAGCCGTGCGCAAAGTGCGCGAGATCGCAGCCTTGCGTTGCGCTTGTTGCCCTCGAAGTAAGCAGGGTGTCCCGTAGACCGGGCGCTCGAACACGCTGCGGGGCCGTGCCTCCTCCAGGCTTTGCCGCGCGAACAGGGAACGTTCGCGCGCAAAGCGCAGGGAGGTGAGGAGGCTGCGCCCGACGTTTGCGGTTCGCTGCGTACGCGGTTGATGCGGAGAGCACGGCGCGACGACTTGCCGCGAAGCGGAAAAAGTCTCCCGCACGAGTTGGCGAAACGTTGGCGAAGCTTAAGGCGTTCTCGTCGTAGTCCGCCGTCGGTCTAAGTGCTTCGCAGTTCCCGTCCCGTTCAAAAAACTGGGCCACTCCAGTTGGG
>NW_027464942.1:17500-32500 GCF_043290135.1 Rhipicephalus microplus
CCGTGCTTTGCGGCATAGCACCGTGCGCAAAAACGGTGCGCATGCAAGAGGTGTCAGAGCTAGCGAACTTGTGCCACGAGCAACAGGTCACTAAAAGCCTATAGATGACGGTGTTGGAGGAAAAGAAAAATATCGAGAAAGCACTGCGGTGTGCCGTGCGTAGGGACGGGCGCGCGTGCCACATGCCGCCGAAATATGGGTGTCGGAGAAAACAGAGTGCCGCGCGTAACGAGGGGCGCGCGTGTTACAGAGAGATATGCCCAAACGCATGAAAGTGTACGCAGGTGTCCTAAGGCAGTTTTTTTTTTTTCCTCATTTTGATGTCGCCCCGGCTGACGCGGTTTTCGTTTTTCCGTGCCGCCCCGGCTGACGCGGTTTTCGTTTTTCCGTGCCGCCCCGGCTGACGCAGTTTTTGCGCCGCCCCGGCTGACGCGGTTTTCGCGCCGCCCCGGCTGACGCGGTTTTCGCGCCGCCCCGGCTGACGCGGTTTTTGCGTCGCCCCGGCTGACGCGGTTCGGACTTTGCACTTTTTGGCTCACCCCGGCTGGCGGCCCACTCACTCGATCGCCAGGTCTGTTTGCCCCGGTGGTTCCACCGCCAGGCTTAAGCGCGAACTTTTTTTGTTTGTTTTCTTTTGATTAAGCGCAAGCTTTTTTCTTTGTTTTCTTTTGATTAAGCGCGGGCTTTTTTCTTTGTTTTTTTTTTGATTTCGCCCCGGCAGACGCGGTTTTTGCGCCGCCCCGGCTGACGCGGTTTTTGCCGCCCCGGCTGACGCAGTTCGGACTTAGCACTTTTCGGCTGTGCCTGGCTGGCGGCCCACTCACTCGATCGCCATGTCTGTTTGCCACAGTTTTCCCGGTGGTGCCGCACCCGGGCTCGCCCCGGCTGACGCAGTTTTCGCGCCGCCCCGGCTGACGCGGTTTCGTGCCGCCCCGGCAGACGCGGTTTTCGCGCCGCCCCGGCTGACGCGGTTTCGTGCCGCCCCGGCAGACGCAGTTCGGACTTAGCACTTTTCGGCTGTGCCTGGCTGGCGGCCCACTCACTCAATCGCCATGTCTGTTTGCCACAGTTTTCCCGGTGGTGCCGCACCCGGGCTCGCCCCGGCTGACGCAGTTTTCGCGCCGCCCCGGCTGACGCGGTTTCGTGCCGCCCCGGCAGACGCGGTTTTCGCGCCGCCCCGGCTGACGCGGTTTCGTGCCGCCCCGGCAGACGCAGTTCGGACTTAGCACTTTTCGGCTGTGCCTGGCTGGCGGCCCACTCACTCGATCGCCATGTCTGTTTGCCACAGTTTTCCCGGTGGTGCCGCACCCGGGCTCGCCCCGGCAGACGCGTTTTTTTTTTTCTTTCGCCCCGGCTGACGCAGTTTTCGCGCCGCCCCGGCTGACGCGGTTTCGTGCCGCCCCGGCAGACGCGGTTTTTTGCGCCGCCCCGGCTGACGCGGTTTTTGCCGCCCCGGCTGACGCAGTTCGGACTTAGCACTTTTCGGCTGTGCCTGGCTGGCGGCCCACTCACTCGATCGCCATGTCTGTTTGCCACAGTTTTCCCGGTGGTGCCGCACCCGGGCTCGCCCCGGCTGACGCAGTTTTCGCGCCGCCCCGGCTGACGCGGTTTCGTGCCGCCCCGGCAGACGCGGTTTTCGCGCCGCCCCGGCTGACGCAGTTCGGACTTAGCACTTTTTGGGCTGAGCCTGGCTGGCGGCCCACTCACTCGATCGCCATGTCTGTTTGCCACAGTCTTCCCGGTGGTGCCGCACCCGGGCTCGCCCCGGCAGACGCGTTTTTTTTTCTTTCGCCCCGGCAGACGTGGTTCCCCCCCCCCCTTTTCGCTCGCCCCGGCTGACGAGGTTTTCGCGCCGCCCCGGCTGACGCAGTTTTCGCGCCGCCCCGGCTGACGCGGTTTTCGCGCCGCCCCGGCTGACGCGGTTTTTGCGTCGCCCCGGCTGACACGGTTCGGACTTTGCACTTTTCGGCTGTGCCTGGCTGGCGGCCCACTCACTCGATCGCCATGTCTGTTTGCCACAGTTTTCCCGGTGGTGCCGCACCCGGGCTCGCCCCGGCTGACGCAGTTTTCGCGCCGCCCCGGCTGACGCGGTTTCGTGCCGCCCCGGCAGACGCGGTTTTCGCGCCGCCCCGGCTGACGCGGTTTCGTGCCGCCCCGGCAGACGCAGTTCGGACTTAGCACTTTTCGGCTGTGCCTGGCTGGCGGCCCACTCACTCAATCGCCATGTCTGTTTGCCACAGTTTTCCCGGTGGTGCCGCACCCGGGCTCGCCCCGGCTGACGCAGTTTTCGCGCCGCCCCGGCTGACGCGGTTTCGTGCCGCCCCGGCAGACGCGGTTTTCGCGCCGCCCCGGCTGACGCGGTTTCGTGCCGCCCCGGCAGACGCAGTTCGGACTTAGCACTTTTCGGCTGTGCCTGGCTGGCGGCCCACTCACTCGATCGCCATGTCTGTTTGCCACAGTTTTCCCGGTGGTGCCGCACCCGGGCTCGCCCCGGCAGACGCGTTTTTTTTTTCTTTCGCCCCGGCTGACGCAGTTTTCGCGCCGCCCCGGCTGACGCGGTTTCGTGCCGCCCCGGCAGACGCGGTTTTTTGCGCCGCCCCGGCTGACGCGGTTTTTGCCGCCCCGGCTGACGCAGTTCGGACTTGGCACTTTTCGGCTGTGCCTGGCTGGCGGCCCACTCACTCGATCGCCATGTCTGTTTGCCACAGTTTTCCCGGTGGTGCCGCACCCGGGCTCGCCCCGGCTGACGCAGTTTTCGCGCCGCCCCGGCTGACGCGGTTTCGTGCCGCCCCGGCAGACGCGGTTTTCGCGCCGCCCCGGCTGACGCAGTTCGGACTTAGCACTTTTTGGGCTGAGCCTGGCTGGCGGCCCACTCACTCGATCGCCATGTCTGTTTGCCACAGTCTTCCCGGTGGTGCCGCACCCGGGCTCGCCCCGGCAGACGCGTTTTTTTTTCTTTCGCCCCGGCAGACGTGGTTCCCCCCCCCCCTTTTCGCTCGCCCCGGCTGACGAGGTTTTCGCGCCGCCCCGGCTGACGCAGTTTTCGCGCCGCCCCGGCTGACGCGGTTTCGTGCCGCCCCGGCTGACGCGGTTTTCGCGCCGCCCCGGCTGACGCGGTTTTTGCGTCGCCCCGGCTGACACGGTTCGGACTTTGCACTTTTCGGCTGTGCCTGGCTGGCGGCCCACTCACTCGATCGCCATGTCTGTTTGCCACAGTTTTCCCGGTGGTGCCGCACCCGGGCTCGCCCCGGCTGACGCAGTTTTCGCGCCGCCCCGGCTGACGCGGTTTCGTGCCGCCCCGGCAGACGCGGTTTTCGCGCCGCCCCGGCTGACGCGGTTTCGTGCCGCCCCGGCAGACGCAGTTCGGACTTAGCACTTTTCGGCTGTGCCTGGCTGGCGGCCCACTCACTCAATCGCCATGTCTGTTTGCCACAGTTTTCCCGGTGGTGCCGCACCCGGGCTCGCCCCGGCTGACGCAGTTTTCGCGCCGCCCCGGCTGACGCGGTTTCGTGCCGCCCCGGCAGACGCGGTTTTCGCGCCGCCCCGGCTGACGCAGTTTCGTGCCGCCCCGGCAGACGCAGTTCGGACTTAGCACTTTTCGGCTGTGCCTGGCTGGCGGCCCACTCACTCGATCGCCATGTCTGTTTGCCACAGTTTTCCCGGTGGTGCCGCACCCGGGCTCGCCCCGGCAGACGCGTTTTTTTTTTCTTTCGCCCCGGCTGACGCAGTTTTCGCGCCGCCCCGGCTGACGCGGTTTCGTGCCGCCCCGGCAGACGCGGTTTTTTGCGCCGCCCCGGCTGACGCGGTTTTTGCCGCCCCGGCTGACGCAGTTCGGACTTAGCACTTTTCGGCTGTGCCTGGCTGGCGGCCCACTCACTCGATCGCCATGTCTGTTTGCCACAGTTTTCCCGGTGGTGCCGCACCCGGGCTCGCCCCGGCTGACGCAGTTTTCGCGCCGCCCCGGCTGACGCGGTTTCGTGCCGCCCCGGCAGACGCGGTTTTCGCGCCGCCCCGGCTGACGCAGTTCGGACTTAGCACTTTTTGGGCTGAGCCTGGCTGGCGGCCCACTCACTCGATCGCCATGTCTGTTTGCCACAGTCTTCCCGGTGGTGCCGCACCCGGGCTCGCCCCGGCAGACGCGTTTTTTTTTCTTTCGCCCCGGCAGACGTGGTTCCCCCCCCCCTTTTCGCTCGCCCCGGCTGACGAGGTTTTCGCGCCGCCCCGGCTGACGCAGTTTTCGCGCCGCCCCGGCTGACGCGGTTTTCGCGCCGCCCCGGCTGACGCGGTTTTTGCGTCGCCCCGGCTGACACGGTTCGGACTTTGCACTTTTCGGCTGTGCCTGGCTGGCGGCCCACTCACTCGATCGCCATGTCTGTTTGCCACAGTTTTCCCGGTGGTGCCGCACCCGGGCTCGCCCCGGCTGACGCAGTTTTCGCGCCGCCCCGGCTGACGCGGTTTCGTGCCGCCCCGGCAGACGCGGTTTTCGCGCCGCCCCGGCTGACGCGGTTTCGTGCCGCCCCGGCAGACGCAGTTCGGACTTAGCACTTTTCGGCTGTGCCTGGCTGGCGGCCCACTCACTCAATCGCCATGTCTGTTTGCCACAGTTTTCCCGGTGGTGCCGCACCCGGGCTCGCCCCGGCTGACGCAGTTTTCGCGCCGCCCCGGCTGACGCGGTTTCGTGCCGCCCCGGCAGACGCGGTTTTCGCGCCGCCCCGGCTGACGCGGTTTCGTGCCGCCCCGGCAGACGCAGTTCGGACTTAGCACTTTTCGGCTGTGCCTGGCTGGCGGCCCACTCACTCGATCGCCATGTCTGTTTGCCACAGTTTTCCCGGTGGTGCCGCACCCGGGCTCGCCCCGGCAGACGCGTTTTTTTTTTCTTTCGCCCCGGCTGACGCAGTTTTCGCGCCGCCCCGGCTGACGCGGTTTCGTGCCGCCCCGGCAGACGCGGTTTTTTGCGCCGCCCCGGCTGACGCGGTTTTTGCCGCCCCGGCTGACGCAGTTCGGACTTAGCACTTTTCGGCTGTGCCTGGCTGGCGGCCCACTCACTCGATCGCCATGTCTGTTTGCCACAGTTTTCCCGGTGGTGCCGCACCCGGGCTCGCCCCGGCTGACGCAGTTTTCGCGCCGCCCCGGCTGACGCGGTTTCGTGCCGCCCCGGCAGACGCGGTTTTCGCGCCGCCCCGGCTGACGCAGTTCGGACTTAGCACTTTTTGGGCTGAGCCTGGCTGGCGGCCCACTCACTCGATCGCCATGTCTGTTTGCCACAGTCTTCCCGGTGGTGCCGCACCCGGGCTCGCCCCGGCAGACGCGTTTTTTTTTCTTTCGCCCCGGCAGACGTGGTTCCCCCCCCCCTTTTCGCTCGCCCCGGCTGACGAGGTTTTCGCGCCGCCCCGGCTGACGCAGTTTTCGCGCCGCCCCGGCTGACGCGGTTTCGTGCCGCCCCGGCTGACGCGGTTTTCGCGCCGCCCCGGCTGACGCGGTTTTTGCGTCGCCCCGGCTGACACGGTTCGGACTTTGCACTTTTCGGCTGTGCCTGGCTGGCGGCCCACTCACTCGATCGCCATGTCTGTTTGCCACAGTTTTCCCGGTGGTGCCGCACCCGGGCTCGCCCCGGCTGACGCAGTTTTCGCGCCGCCCCGGCTGACGCGGTTTCGTGCCGCCCCGGCAGACGCGGTTTTCGCGCCGCCCCGGCTGACGCGGTTTCGTGCCGCCCCGGCAGACGCAGTTCGGACTTAGCACTTTTCGGCTGTGCCTGGCTGGCGGCCCACTCACTCAATCGCCATGTCTGTTTGCCACAGTTTTCCCGGTGGTGCCGCACCCGGGCTCGCCCCGGCTGACGCAGTTTTCGCGCCGCCCCGGCTGACGCGGTTTCGTGCCGCCCCGGCAGACGCGGTTTTCGCGCCGCCCCGGCTGACGCGGTTTCGTGCCGCCCCGGCAGACGCAGTTCGGACTTAGCACTTTTCGGCTGTGCCTGGCTGGCGGCCCACTCACTCGATCGCCATGTCTGTTTGCCACAGTTTTCCCGGTGGTGCCGCACCCGGGCTCGCCCCGGCAGACGCGTTTTTTTTTTTCTTTCGCCCCGGCTGACGCAGTTTTCGCGCCGCCCCGGCTGACGCGGTTTCGTGCCGCCCCGGCAGACGCGGTTTTTTGCGCCGCCCCGGCTGACGCGGTTTTTGCCGCCCCGGCTGACGCAGTTCGGACTTAGCACTTTTCGGCTGTGCCTGGCTGGCGGCCCACTCACTCGATCGCCATGTCTGTTTGCCACAGTTTTCCCGGTGGTGCCGCACCCGGGCTCGCCCCGGCTGACGCAGTTTTCGCGCCGCCCCGGCTGACGCGGTTTCGTGCCGCCCCGGCAGACGCGGTTTTCGCGCCGCCCCGGCTGACGCAGTTCGGACTTAGCACTTTTTGGGCTGAGCCTGGCTGGCGGCCCACTCACTCGATCGCCATGTCTGTTTGCCACAGTCTTCCGGGTGGTGCCGCACCCGGGCTCGCCCCGGCAGACGCGTTTTTTTTTCTTTCGCCCCGGCAGACGTGGTTCCCCCCCCCCCCCTTTTCGCTCGCCCCGGCTGACGAGGTTTTCGCGCCGCCCCGGCTGACGCAGTTTTCGCGCCGCCCCGGCTGACGCGGTTTCGTGCCGCCCCGGCTGACGCGGTTTTCGCGCCGCCCCGGCTGACGCGGTTTTTGCGTCGCCCCGGCTGACACGGTTCGGACTTTGCACTTTTCGGCTGTGCCTGGCTGGCGGCCCACTCACTCGATCGCCATGTCTGTTTGCCACAGTTTTCCCGGTGGTGCCGCACCCGGGCTTGCCCCGGCAGACGCGTTTTTTTTTTCTTTCGCCCCGGCTGACGCAGTTTTCGCCCCGCCCCGGCTGACGCGGTTTCGTGCCGCCCCGGCAGACGCGGTTTTTTGCGCCGCCCCGGCTGACGCGGTTTTTGCCGCCCCGGCTGACGCAGTTCGGACTTTGCACTTTTTGGCTGAGCCTGGCTGGCGGCCCACTCACTCGATCGCCATGTCTGTTTGCCACAGTTTTCCCGGTGGTGCCGCACCCGGGCTCGCCCCGGCAGACGCGTTTTTTTTTTCTTCGCCCCGGCAGACGTGGTTCCCCCCCCCCCCTCCGTCTTTCTTTTTGTTTTTTTTTTTCGCCGCGGCTGAAGTGGATTTTTCGGTGCCTCGACGCCCCGGTAGTCGCGGTTTTTCCGTTTCCGCACGGCCCCGGCTGACGCTGCTCGGTCACAGTCGCCTTTTGTGAGGATTGCAGACTTCTTGAGCGCGGGTGTTTTTTTTTGTTGTTGTTGTTGTTTTATTACGCATTCGCTCCAGCAGACGCTGTTTAGACTTTTTGTTTCCTCTTTTATCCTGCGACGAGGTGACGAGGTTTATTCGGTGCCCCGCCGCCCCGGCTGAAGTGATTTTTCCTGTCCCGTGCCGCCCCGGCTGACGCGGTTGGGACTTCGCGTTTGTTCGGCCGCCACGGGTTTTGGCGCACTCGCTCGGTTGCTTGTTGTTGCCACTTGTTGCGAACCCAGGTTTCTTGAGCGAGCGCGGGCGTTTTTTCTTCCTTTCTTTCTTTGTTCTATGTGTTAGCGAATCGGCCTTTAATATCACACGAGGACTCACAACCAACAATTTTCAGTTTGAAGTGTAAAAAATCTGCAGGTGTTGACGTAACTGACTTGCCCCGTACCCTTGAGTACATCCATGAAGTTCTCGTAGTACTACTAAATCGCATTATTCCAAGTGGAGAAATTCCCATAAACTTGCAAACCTCTACACGAAAATCGGTGCGCGTGATAAAGTTGAAAATTATCGTCCGATATCAAATGTGCCTTCTATAACACAAATTCTAGGAAAAAAAAAAAAACACTTGTTCGCCGTTTTCTGCGCCGTGACTGGCAGCACTCCGGCGAAGCGAAACGGGGTCGATTCGAGCACGATATCGGCGTCTTTCGACGTGCTCGCCGGCGACCGTCGCACGAGTACGTCGCACGAGCGCGTCTGCCGGGGCGCCGTTTGCGAAGCCGACGCAAAAGTGGGAACCGCCGCTCGGATGATCGCCGCTTTCGGCAGAGTGAGTGTTGGCACTCCGGGGAAGCGAAACAGCGTGAATGCGCCCACGAAATCGGCGTATTTTGAAGTGCCCGCCGGCGACCGTCGCACGAGTACGGTAAACCGCGTCAGCCGGGGCGTAGTTCGGGACGCCGACGAAAAAGTGGGAAGCGCAACTCGGATCTTCGCCGTTTTTGCAGGAGTGAGTGGCGGCCCTCCTGCGAGACCAAGAAGCATCGATTCGTGCACGAATTCGGCGCCTTTCGACGTGATCGCCGGCGACCGTCGCTCGAGTAGGGCAAACCGCGTCTGCCGGGGCGGGCTTCGGGACGCCGATGCGAAAGTGGGAAACGCTGCTCGGATGTTCGCCGTTTTTGGCCGAGTGAGTGCTGGCACTCGGGCGAAGCCAAACGGGGCCGATTACGGCACGATATCGGCGTCTTTCGACGTGCCCGGCGGCGACCGTCGCACGAGTACGGTAAACCGCGTCAGCCCGGGCGGAGTTCGGGACGGCGATGCGAAAGTGGAGAACGCCGCTCGGATCTTCGCCGTTTTTGGAGGAGTGAGTGGCGGCACTCCGGAGAAGCCAAGGAGCGCCAATTAGCGCACGATATCGGCGTCTTTCGACGCGCTCGCCGGCGACCGTCGCACGAGTAGGGCAAACCGCGTCTGCCGGGGCGGGGTTTACGACGCCGACGCAAAAGTGGGAACCGCCGCTCGGATGTTGGCCGTTTTTGGCAGAGTGAGTGCTGGCACACCGGCGACGCGAAAGAGCGCGAAAGCGCCCACGAAAGTGGCGTATTTGGACGTGCTTGACGGCGACCGCTGCAGGAGTACGAAAAACCACGTCAGCCGGGGCGAGCGACCCACGGCGGTCTGGGTGCTTATCGCTGCTATTATAGGGGCACCCCGGCAGACGCAGAAAAAAAAAATTTTTTTTCGACCTTCTTTTTTGCTGGTCGAGCTCGGGTAACCCAGGTCGCAATGGGAGCCGCGCACGAAAGCGGCGTCGCGAGACGCGTTCGCGGTCGCTAGTCGCACGAGCTCGGCAACCGCGTCAGCCGGCGCGGAGTTCGGGATGCCGACGGCTAAGTGGGTACCGCTGCTCGGATGTTCGCCGTTTTTGGCCGAGTGAGTGCTGGCACTCCGGCGAAGCGAAACGGGGCCGATTCGGGCACGATATCGGCGTATTTCGACGTGCTCGCCGGCGACCGTCGCACGAGTACGGCAAAGCGCGTCTGCCGGGGCGAGGTTTGCGATGCCGACGAAAAAGTGGGAAGCGCCGCTCGGATCTTCGCCGTTTTTGCAGGAGTGAGTGGCGGCCCTCCTGCGAGACCAAGAAGCATCGACTCGCGCACGATATCGGTGTCTTTCGACGTGCCCGCCGGCCACCGCCGCACGAGTACGGCAAACCGCGTATGCCGGGGCGGGGTTGGCGACGCCGACGCAAAAGTGGGAACCGCCACTAGGATGTTCGCCGTTTTTGGCAGAGTGAGTGCTGGCACTCCGGCGAAGCGAAAGAGCGCGAATGCGCCCACGAAAGTGGCGTGTTTGGACGTGCTTGACGACGACCACCGCAGGAAAACGAAAAACCACGTCAGCCGGGGCGAGCGACCCATGGCGGTCTGGGTGCTTATCGCTGCTATTATAGGGGCACCCCGGCAGACGCAAAAAAAAAAAAATTTTTTTCGACATTCTTTTTTGCTCGTCGACCTCGGGTGACCCAGGTCGCAGTGGGAGCCGCGCACGAAAGCGGCGTCGCGAGACGGCTTCGCGGTCGCTAGTCGCACGAGCTCGGCAACCGCGTCTGCCGGGGCGGAGTTCGGGACGCCGACGGCTAAGTGGGAACCGCCGCTCGGATGTTCGCCGTTTGTGGCCGAGTGAGTGCTGGCACTCCGGCGAAGCCAAACGGGGCCGATTCCGGCACGATATCGGCGTCTTTCTACGTGCTCGCCGGCGACCGTCGCACGAGTACGGCAAAGTGCGTCTGCCGGGGCGGGGTTTGCGACGCGTACGCAATAGTGAGAACCGTCGCTCGGATGTTCGTCGTCTTTCGCCGAGCCAGTGCTGGCACTCCGGCGAAGCCGAACGGAGCCGATTCGGGCACGATATCGGCGTCTTTCCACGTGCTCGCCGGCGACCGTCGCACGAGTACGGTAAACCGCGTCAGCCGGGGCGGAGTTCGGGACGCCGATGCGAAAGTGGGAAGCGCCGCTCGGATCTTCGCCGTTTTTGGAGGAGTCAGTGGCGGCACTCCGGTGAAGCCAAGGTGCGCCAATTCGCGCACGATATCGGCGTCTTTCGACGTGCCCGCCGGCCACCGTCGCACGAGTACGGCAAACCTCGTCTGCCGGGGCGGGGTTTGCGACGCCGACGCAAAAGTGGGAACCGCCGCTCGGATGTTCGCCGTTTTTGGCAGAGTGAGTGCTGGCACTCCGGCGAAGCGAAAGAGCGTGAATGCGCCCACGAAAGTAGCGTATTTGGACGTGCTTGACGGCGACCGCCGCAGGAGTACGAAAAACCACGTCAGCCGGGGCGAGCGACCCACGGCGGTCTGGGTGCTTATCGCTGCTATTATAGGGGCACCCCGGCAGACGCAGAAAGAAAAAAAAAAATGGGGACATGGCGTGCGTCACCGTGCGGCTTCGCAGCGTTGCCGAAGTCGCCGAGCCCTTCGACTGAGCCGAACGGCGGACAGGGAACGTTGGTCGGCCGTTCTAACCTGTCGGTGCCACGCCGAGACGTCGTTAAGGAAAACCGCGTCGTGGGCCTCTACGACGCCGTCGAGTCGTTGTACGTTTGGTGTCCAGCGTGTCGGCGGCGAGTAGCGGACACGTCGTTCACGACTTCGGTCTTTCGCAGTCGACGCGAACTTGCGGAGAGTCGTGGTGCCTCACGTTTTCGGCAGAAACCGCGGCGGAATTTTCCCGTGCGTGCGCGCACGACCTCGGTGCTGTGCCGTCAGCGTAGTGTTGCACAAACTCGTGGCCTACCCAAGGTGCGGTACGTTTGCGGCCGTATCCTCGGTGGGAATTTCGTGAGTAGGGTCGCAAATTCTACGACCTCGGCGGGTTTGAGAGCGACGTAGACTTGTGGCACGCTCAACGTGCCACACGTTTCGGGGCACACCCGCGGTGAAATTTTCTCGAGTACGCTCGTATTAGTGCCCAAGGAGGTCTGGGTACTTATCGCTGCTATTATGTGGGGGTTCTCGTGAGCGGCGTACGCGAAAGCGACCGGGTGTCTGATATGCGGCGGGCTTCGGCCTCGTCAAGCGTGTCCTCGGGTCTGCTCCAGGGGAATCCACGGCAGTCGTCTGCAGCCTCATCCGCTTGATGCGTTAGGGGCTGGTTGTCGGACGGTGCCGTTTTACCACGATATCGAGGTGTGTTCCGTGTCGTCCTCGGGCGATTCAGATGCGAAAGCGCCGAAGACGCGGGCGTGACCCGTCGTCTGGCGGCTTTGCAGTCTCGGCTCCGTTGCTAGTTCCGGCCGGTCCACCGACAGTGCAGCGGGCTTGGGCAACCCGCACGGCGCGACCGAGTCGATGCAACGAAAAAGAGCGAGCATGAACGTGCTTCTTGCCGCACGGCTCCCACTCGTCTTTCGGGAAGGTTGTGCCGTAGCGAGCTCGAACGCCGTCATCTCGGAGTGCAAAATAAGCGTGTTGGGGCGCCTGAAGGTGGCCTCCGCCGCACACAGACTGCGTCCGGCCCGCCGAAGGCGAGGACGGACGCGCAGTCGAACGATTACCTGGTTGATCCTGCCAGTAATCATATGCTTGTCTCAAAGATTAAGCCATGCATGTCTAAGTACATGCCGAAATAAGGCGAAACCGCGAATGGCTCATTAAATCAGTTATGGTTCCTTAGATCGTTTCTTCCTACTTGGATAACTGTGGCAATTCTAGAGCTAATACATGCAGTGAGCCTGGAGCCCTTTGGGTAACGGGTGCTTTTATTAGACCAAGATCGATCGGGTTTCGGCCCGTATTGTGTGGTGACTCTGGATAACTTTGTGCTGATCGCATGGCCACGAGCCGGCGACGTTTCTTTCAAGTGTCTGCCTTATCAACTTTCGATGGTAGGTTACTTGCTTACCATGGTTGTTACGGGTAACGGAGAATCAGGGTTCGATTCCGGAGAGGGAGCCTGAGAAACGGCTACCACATCCAAGGAAGGCAGCAGGCGCGCAAATTACCCACTCCCGGCACGGGGAGGTAGTGACGAAAAATAACAATACGGGACTCTTTTGAGGCCCCGTAATTGAAATGAGTACACTCTAAATCCTTTAACGAGGATCAATTGGAGGGCAAGTCTGGTGCCAGCAGCCGCGGTAATTCCAGCTCCAATAGCGTATACTAAAGCTGCTGCGGTTAAAAAGCTCGTAGTTGGATCTCAGTTCCAGACGAGTAGTGCATCTACCCGATGCGACGGCTCGGACTGAACATCATGCCGGTTCTTTCTTGGTGCACTTCATTGTGTGCCTCGAGATGGCCGGTGCTTTTACTTTGAAAAAATTAGAGTGCTCAACGCAGGCGAGTCGCCTGAATAAACTTGCATGGAATAATAGAACAAGACCTCGTTTCTGTTCTGTTGGTTTTTGGAATACGAGGTAATGATTAAGAGGGACGGACGGGGGCATTCGTATTGCGGCGCTAGAGGTGAAATTCTTGGACCGTCGCAAGACGAACTACTGCGAAAGCATTTGCCAAGAATGTTTTCATTGATCAAGAACGAAAGTCAGAGGTTCGAAGGCGATCAGATACCGCCCTAGTTCTGACCATAAACGATGCCAACCAGCGATCCGCCTGAGTTACTCAAATGACTCGGCGGGCAGCTTCCGGGAAACCAAAGTATTTGGGTTCCGGGGGAAGTATGGTTGCAAAGCTGAAACTTAAAGGAATTGACGGAAGGGCACCACCAGGAGTGGAGCCTGCGGCTTAATTTGACTCAACACGGGAAAACTTACCCGGCCCGGACACTGGGAGGATTGACAGATTGAGAGCTCTTTCTTGATTCGGTGGATGGTGGTGCATGGCCGTTCTTAGTTGGTGGAGCGATTTGTCTGGTTAATTCCGATAACGAACGAGACTCTAGCCTATTAAATAGGTGCGGGGTTCCCAGCACCTTACAACCTTCTTAGAGGGACAAGCGGCTCCTAGCCGCACGAAACAGAGCAATAACAGGTCTGTGATGCCCTTAGATGTCCGGGGCCGCACGCGCGCTACACTGAAGGAAGCAGCGTGTCTTTATCCCTGTCTGAAAAGACTGGGTAACCCGTGGAACTTCTTTCGTGATTGGGATAGGGGCTTGCAATTGTTCCCCTTGAACGAGGAATTCCCAGTAAGCGCGAGTCATAAGCTCGCGTTGATTACGTCCCTGCCCTTTGTACACACCGCCCGTCGCTACTACCGATTGAATGATTTAGTGAGGTCTTCGGACCGATGTCCGGCGCGGCCTTTCGGTTGCGCCGGTCTGTTGGAAAGATGACCAAACTTGATCATTTAGAGGAAGTAAAAGTCGTAACAAGGTTTCCGTAGGTGAACCTGCGGAAGGATCATTAACGGATTGTGAAGGGTGAGCGCCTCAGCTGCGTCTGCGCCCGACACTTTCTGCCGCTGACCCCGTTTGGACGCGGGGTCGGCTTTTCCCCACGGGGCTGCCTGAATGTGGAGCGGCACACCCCGTGACAAATTGTTGCGCCCAGCGGACGCCAACACCGCGACCTTGGACGGTCGGCCAGGTGGCGGACGCGGGTACAAACGGCGCAACGCACTCATAGGTCGGCTTTCGACCCGCCACTGCACCGTGGCTCGAAGCGCTCGAAATGCGCGACCCGACCGCTGCGGGACCGCCTAGTACTGTAAACAGGAGCGGCGGAGCGCGAACGGCGAGTCGTGGTTACGTCGGTAGAAGGCGAGGCTGCGCGTTCCCGAAACGCCAGCCGAGTGCCCTCCCGACCGTTCGAGCGTGCAAGAACGAGACCCGACAATCGCGCGGCGACTGCCAAGTACGAGAGGAACGGCACAAGCGTCGGCGGTCGGTCAAGGAACTGGCGATGTGACGGGTCCGCTGTGCACCAGTGCATACCGTCCCGCCGTCCGCGGCAAGCGCCTCCGCGTCCTCGGGTGACGGAGGCTGCCGGTCGGTTCTTGCAGGCGAGGGATCTCGCTGGCACCGGTTCGCGTTGACGCGCGGCCGGTCATGGCACGGCGATGCGACGGCCGAGGTGCGCAGTACTCGATGGAGGAACCGCACGCTCCGATGACCGTCCCGCCCTCCGCGGCGTATGCGTACCGACCGTAATGGTTGCAGCAGCGCCGGCCGGCTTTTGAATTCGCCACACGAAACACGGTGCGAGATCGCGGTTAGGGGAGCGTCGACGTTGCCAGGCGTTTTGCTTGCTGCCGAGGGAAAGGCGGCACGGCCACGTCGCGCTCGTCGCGATTAGCGGGTCTGCGCGCTTTGGGAAGGTGCCGCAACGACTTGCCGAAAGAGGAAGCACGGAAGAACGAGGGACTTGGACGTCCCGACAATTGAACGCACTTGCGGCCAGGCCCTTGCTGGCTTCGTTCTTCCGCCTCGAGTAGGCTCGTACGCGGCTCCGGCGCCGAAAGTGGTCCTTGGCACCGACTTCGGTGGACGTGGGAAGTGCCGCGCAAGTACGGCGCGCCTGGCTCCACCTGTTGGCTAAAGTAGGCAGCCGGATCGGCATTTTGGTGTGCGGTGGCAAACCGTGGATGCGAAAAAAGCTTGTGCGATTTCGTGGAACAAAAAGCGGGGGTCCCCCTTTTTATGCGGAGGAGACCGACCCGCCTGCCGTGGTGAACCGCGACGCCACGGTAAAAACGGGAGAGGCTTGTCGATGGGACCGTGCATCCCGCGCTCCACGGAGGCCGGGAGGCGGCCGCCCGAGGAAATGTGTAGCCGTCGAGGCCCGCATCTGCGTGCA
>NW_027464942.1:40000-57500 GCF_043290135.1 Rhipicephalus microplus
TTTTCTTTTGATTAAGCGCAAGCTTTTTTCTTTGTTTTCTTTTGATTAAGCGCGGGCTTTTTTCTTTGTTTTTTTTTTTATTTCGCCCCGGCAGACGCGGTTTTTGCGCCGCCCCGGCTGACGCGGTTTTTGCCGCCCCGGCTGACGCAGTTCGGACTTAGCACTTTTCGGCTGTGCCTGGCTGGCGGCCCACTCACTCGATCGCCATGTCTGTTTGCCACAGTTTTCCCGGTGGTGCCGCACCCGGGCTCGCCCCGGCTGACGCAGTTTTCGCGCCGCCCCGGCTGACGCGGTTTCGTGCCGCCCCGGCAGACGCGGTTTTCGCGCCGCCCCGGCTGACGCGGTTTTTGCGTCGCCCCGGCTGACACGGTTCGGACTTTGCACTTTTCGGCTGTGCCTGGCTGGCGGCCCACTCACTCGATCGCCATGTCTGTTTGCCACAGTTTTCCCGGTGGTGCCGCACCCGGGCTCGCCCCGGCTGACGCAGTTTTCGCGCCGCCCCGGCTGACGCGGTTTCGTGCCGCCCCGGCAGACGCGGTTTTCGCGCCGCCCCGGCTGACGCGGTTTCGTGCCGCCCCGGCAGACGCAGTTCGGACTTAGCACTTTTCGGCTGTGCCTGGCTGGCGGCCCACTCACTCGATCGCCATGTCTGTTTGCCACAGTTTTCCCGGTGGTGCCGCACCCGGGCTCGCCCCGGCTGACGCAGTTTTCGCGCCGCCCCGGCTGACGCGGTTTCGTGCCGCCCCGGCAGACGCGGTTTTCGCGCCGCCCCGGCTGACGCGGTTTCGTGCCGCCCCGGCAGACGCAGTTCGGACTTAGCACTTTTCGGCTGTGCCTGGCTGGCGGCCCACTCACTCAATCGCCATGTCTGTTTGCCACAGTTTTCCCGGTGGTGCCGCACCCGGGCTCGCCCCGGCTGACGCAGTTTTCGCGCCGCCCCGGCTGACGCGGTTTCGTGCCGCCCCGGCAGACGCGGTTTTCGCGCCGCCCCGGCTGACGCGGTTTCGTGCCGCCCCGGCAGACGCAGTTCGGACTTAGCACTTTTCGGCTGTGCCTGGCTGGCGGCCCACTCACTCGATCGCCATGTCTGTTTGCCACAGTTTTCCCGGTGGTGCCGCACCCGGGCTCGCCCCGGCAGACGCGTTTTTTTTTTTCTTTCGCCCCGGCTGACGCAGTTTTCGCGCCGCCCCGGCTGACGCGGTTTCGTGCCGCCCCGGCAGACGCGGTTTTTTGCGCCGCCCCGGCTGACGCGGTTTTTGCCGCCCCGGCTGACGCAGTTCGGACTTAGCACTTTTCGGCTGTGCCTGGCTGGCGGCCCACTCACTCGATCGCCATGTCTGTTTGCCACAGTTTTCCCGGTGGTGCCGCACCCGGGCTCGCCCCGGCTGACGCAGTTTTCGCGCCGCCCCGGCTGACGCGGTTTCGTGCCGCCCCGGCAGACGCGGTTTTCGCGCCGCCCCGGCTGACGCGGTTTCGTGCCGCCCCGGCAGACGCAGTTCGGACTTAGCACTTTTCGGCTGTGCCTGGCTGGCGGCCCACTCACTCGATCGCCATGTCTGTTTGCCACAGTTTTCCCGGTGGTGCCGCACCCGGGCTCGCCCCGGCTGACGCAGTTTTCGCGCCGCCCCGGCTGACGCGGTTTCGTGCCGCCCCGGCAGACGCGGTTTTCGCGCCGCCCCGGCTGACGCGGTTTCGTGCCGCCCCGGCAGACGCAGTTCGGACTTAGCACTTTTCGGCTGTGCCTGGCTGGCGGCCCACTCACTCGATCGCCATGTCTGTTTGCCACAGTTTTCCCGGTGGTGCCGCACCCGGGCTCGCCCCGGCAGACGCGTTTTTTTTTTCTTTCGCCCCGGCTGACGCAGTTTTCGCGCCGCCCCGGCTGACGCGGTTTCGTGCCGCCCCGGCAGACGCGGTTTTTTTGCACCGCCCCGGCTGACGCGGTTTTTGCCGCCCCGGCTGACGCAGTTCGGACTTGGCACTTTTTGGCTGAGCCTGGCTGGTGGCCCACTCACTCGATCGCCATGTCTGTTAGCCACAGTTTTCCCGGTGGTGCCGCACCCGGGCTCGCCCCGGCTGACGCAGTTTTCGCGCCGCCCCGGCAGACGCGGTTTTCGCGCCGCCCCGGCTGACGCGGTTTTTGCCGCCCCGGCTGACGCAGTTCGGACTTGGCACTTTTTGGGCTGAGCCTGGCTGGCGGCCCACTCACTCGATCGCCATGTCTGTTTGCCACAGTCTTCCCGGTGGTGCCGCACCCGGGCTCGCCCCGGCAGACGCGTTTTTTTTTTCTTTCGCCCCGGCAGACGTGGTTCCCCCCCCCCCCTTTTCGCTCGCCCCGGCTGACGAGGTTTTCGCGCCGCCCCGGCTGACGCAGTTTTCGCGCCGCCCCGGCTGACGCGGTTTCGTGCCGCCCCGGCTGACGCGGTTTTCGCGCCGCCCCGGCTGACGCGGTTTTTGCGTCGCCCCGGCTGACACGGTTCGGACTTTGCACTTTTCGGCTGTGCCTGGCTGGCGGCCCACTCACTCGATCGCCATGTCTGTTTGCCACAGTTTTCCCGGTGGTGCCGCACCCGGGCTCGCCCCGGCTGACGCAGTTTTCGCGCCGCCCCGGCTGACGCGGTTTCGTGCCGCCCCGGCAGACGCGGTTTTCGCGCCGCCCCGGCTGACGCGGTTTCGTGCCGCCCCGGCAGACGCAGTTCGGACTTAGCACTTTTCGGCTGTGCCTGGCTGGCGGCCCACTCACTCGATCGCCATGTCTGTTTGCCACAGTTTTCCCGGTGGTGCCGCACCCGGGCTCGCCCCGGCTGACGCAGTTTTCGCGCCGCCCCGGCTGACGCGGTTTCGTGCCGCCCCGGCAGACGCGGTTTTCGCGCCGCCCCGGCTGACGCGGTTTCGTGCCGCCCCGGCAGACGCAGTTCGGACTTAGCACTTTTCGGCTGTGCCTGGCTGGCGGCCCACTCACTCGATCGCCATGTCTGTTTGCCACAGTTTTCCCGGTGGTGCCGCACCCGGGCTCGCCCCGGCAGACGCGTTTTTTTTTTTTTATTTCGCCCCGGCAGACGCGGTTTTTGCGCCGCCCCGGCTGACGCGGTTTTTGCCGCCCCGGCTGACGCAGTTCGGACTTAGCACTTTTCGGCTGTGCCTGGCTGGCGGCCCACTCACTCGATCGCCATGTCTGTTTGCCACAGTTTTCCCGGTGGTGCCGCACCCGGGCTCGCCCCGGCTGACGCAGTTTTCGCGCCGCCCCGGCTGACGCGGTTTCGTGCCGCCCCGGCAGACGCGGTTTTCGCGCCGCCCCGGCTGACGCGGTTTTTGCGTCGCCCCGGCTGACACGGTTCGGACTTTGCACTTTTCGGCTGTGCCTGGCTGGCGGCCCACTCACTCGATCGCCATGTCTGTTTGCCACAGTTTTCCCGGTGGTGCCGCACCCGGGCTCGCCCCGGCTGACGCAGTTTTCGCGCCGCCCCGGCTGACGCGGTTTCGTGCCGCCCCGGCAGACGCGGTTTTCGCGCCGCCCCGGCTGACGCGGTTTCGTGCCGCCCCGGCAGACGCAGTTCGGACTTAGCACTTTTCGGCTGTGCCTGGCTGGCGGCCCACTCACTCGATCGCCATGTCTGTTTGCCACAGTTTTCCCGGTGGTGCCGCACCCGGGCTCGCCCCGGCTGACGCAGTTTTCGCGCCGCCCCGGCTGACGCGGTTTCGTGCCGCCCCGGCAGACGCGGTTTTCGCGCCGCCCCGGCTGACGCGGTTTTTGCGTCGCCCCGGCTGACACGGTTCGGACTTTGCACTTTTCGGCTGTGCCTGGCTGGCGGCCCACTCACTCGATCGCCATGTCTGTTTGCCACAGTTTTCCCGGTGGTGCCGCACCCGGGCTCGCCCCGGCTGACGCAGTTTTCGCGCCGCCCCGGCTGACGCGGTTTCGTGCCGCCCCGGCAGACGCGGTTTTCGCGCCGCCCCGGCTGACGCGGTTTCGTGCCGCCCCGGCAGACGCAGTTCGGACTTAGCACTTTTCGGCTGTGCCTGGCTGGCGGCCCACTCACTCGATCGCCATGTCTGTTTGCCACAGTTTTCCCGGTGGTGCCGCACCCGGGCTCGCCCCGGCAGACGCGTTTTTTTTTTCTTTCGCCCCGGCTGACGCAGTTTTCGCGCCGCCCCGGCTGACGCGGTTTCGTGCCGCCCCGGCAGACGCGGTTTTTTGCGCCGCCCCGGCTGACGCGGTTTTTGCCGCCCCGGCTGACGCAGTTCGGACTTAGCACTTTTCGGCTGTGCCTGGCTGGCGGCCCACTCACTCGATCGCCATGTCTGTTTGCCACAGTTTTCCCGGTGGTGCCGCACCCGGGCTCGCCCCGGCTGACGCAGTTTTCGCGCCGCCCCGGCTGACGCGGTTTCGTGCCGCCCCGGCAGACGCGGTTTTCGCGCCGCCCCGGCTGACGCGGTTTCGTGCCGCCCCGGCAGACGCAGTTCGGACTTAGCACTTTTCGGCTGTGCCTGGCTGGCGGCCCACTCACTCGATCGCCATGTCTGTTTGCCACAGTTTTCCCGGTGGTGCCGCACCCGGGCTCGCCCCGGCTGACGCAGTTTTCGCGCCGCCCCGGCTGACGCGGTTTCGTGCCGCCCCGGCAGACGCGGTTTTCGCGCCGCCCCGGCTGACGCGGTTTCGTGCCGCCCCGGCAGACGCAGTTCGGACTTAGCACTTTTCGGCTGTGCCTGGCTGGCGGCCCACTCACTCGATCGCCATGTCTGTTTGCCACAGTTTTCCCGGTGGTGCCGCACCCGGGCTCGCCCCGGCAGACGCGTTTTTTTTTTCTTTCGCCCCGGCTGACGCAGTTTTCGCGCCGCCCCGGCTGACGCGGTTTCGTGCCGCCCCGGCAGACGCGGTTTTTTTGCACCGCCCCGGCTGACGCGGTTTTTGCCGCCCCGGCTGACGCAGTTCGGACTTGGCACTTTTTGGCTGAGCCTGGCTGGTGGCCCACTCACTCGATCGCCATGTCTGTTAGCCACAGTTTTCCCGGTGGTGCCGCACCCGGGCTCGCCCCGGCTGACGCAGTTTTCGCGCCGCCCCGGCAGACGCGGTTTTCGCGCCGCCCCGGCTGACGCGGTTTTTGCCGCCCCGGCTGACGCAGTTCGGACTTGGCACTTTTTGGGCTGAGCCTGGCTGGCGGCCCACTCACTCGATCGCCATGTCTGTTTGCCACAGTCTTCCCGGTGGTGCCGCACCCGGGCTCGCCCCGGCAGACGCGTTTTTTTTTTCTTTCGCCCCGGCAGACGTGGTTCCCCCCCCCCCTTTTCGCTCGCCCCGGCTGACGAGGTTTTCGCGCCGCCCCGGCTGACGCAGTTTTCGCGCCGCCCCGGCTGACGCGGTTTCGTGCCGCCCCGGCTGACGCGGTTTTCGCGCCGCCCCGGCTGACGCGGTTTTTGCGTCGCCCCGGCTGACACGGTTCGGACTTTGCACTTTTCGGCTGTGCCTGGCTGGCGGCCCACTCACTCGATCGCCATGTCTGTTTGCCACAGTTTTCCCGGTGGTGCCGCACCCGGGCTCGCCCCGGCTGACGCAGTTTTCGCGCCGCCCCGGCTGACGCGGTTTCGTGCCGCCCCGGCAGACGCGGTTTTCGCGCCGCCCCGGCTGACGCGGTTTCGTGCCGCCCCGGCAGACGCAGTTCGGACTTAGCACTTTTCGGCTGTGCCTGGCTGGCGGCCCACTCACTCGATCGCCATGTCTGTTTGCCACAGTTTTCCCGGTGGTGCCGCACCCGGGCTCGCCCCGGCTGACGCAGTTTTCGCGCCGCCCCGGCTGACGCGGTTTCGTGCCGCCCCGGCAGACGCGGTTTTCGCGCCGCCCCGGCTGACGCGGTTTCGTGCCGCCCCGGCAGACGCAGTTCGGACTTAGCACTTTTCGGCTGTGCCTGGCTGGCGGCCCACTCACTCGATCGCCATGTCTGTTTGCCACAGTTTTCCCGGTGGTGCCGCACCCGGGCTCGCCCCGGCAGACGCGTTTTTTTTTTTTCTTTCGCCCCGGCTGACGCAGTTTTCGCGCCGCCCCGGCTGACGCGGTTTCGTGCCGCCCCGGCAGACGCGGTTTTTTGCGCCGCCCCGGCTGACGCGGTTTTTGCCGCCCCGGCTGACGCAGTTCGGACTTAGCACTTTTCGGCTGTGCCTGGCTGGCGGCCCACTCACTCGATCGCCATGTCTGTTTGCCACAGTTTTCCCGGTGGTGCCGCACCCGGGCTCGCCCCGGCTGACGCAGTTTTCGCGCCGCCCCGGCTGACGCGGTTTCGTGCCGCCCCGGCAGACGCGGTTTTCGCGCCGCCCCGGCTGACGCGGTTTCGTGCCGCCCCGGCAGACGCAGTTCGGACTTAGCACTTTTCGGCTGTGCCTGGCTGGCGGCCCACTCACTCGATCGCCATGTCTGTTTGCCACAGTTTTCCCGGTGGTGCCGCACCCGGGCTCGCCCCGGCTGACGCAGTTTTCGCGCCGCCCCGGCTGACGCGGTTTCGTGCCGCCCCGGCAGACGCGGTTTTCGCGCCGCCCCGGCTGACGCGGTTTCGTGCCGCCCCGGCAGACGCAGTTCGGACTTAGCACTTTTCGGCTGTGCCTGGCTGGCGGCCCACTCACTCGATCGCCATGTCTGTTTGCCACAGTTTTCCCGGTGGTGCCGCACCCGGGCTCGCCCCGGCAGACGCAGTTTTCGCGCCGCCCCGGCAGACGCGGTTTTCGCGCCGCCCCGGCTGACGCGGTTTTTGCCGCCCCGGCTGACGCAGTTCGGACTTGGCACTTTTTGGGCTGAGCCTGGCTGGCGGCCCACTCACTCGATCGCCATGTCTGTTTGCCACAGTCTTCCCGGTGGTGCCGCACCCGGGCTCGCCCCGGCAGACGCGTTTTTTTTTCTTTCGCCCCGGCAGACGTGGTTCCCCCCCCCCCCTTTTCGCTCGCCCCGGCTGACGAGGTTTTCGCGCCGCCCCGGCTGACGCAGTTTTCGCGCCGCCCCGGCTGACGCGGTTTCGTGCCGCCCCGGCTGACGCGGTTTTCGCGCCGCCCCGGCTGACGCGGTTTTTGCGTCGCCCCGGCTGACACGGTTCGGACTTTGCACTTTTCGGCTGTGCCTGGCTGGCGGCCCACTCACTCGATCGCCATGTCTGTTTGCCACAGTTTTCCCGGTGGTGCCGCACCCGGGCTTGCCCCGGCAGACGCGTTTTTTTTTTTTCTTTTCGCCCCGGCTGACGCAGTTTTCGCCCCGCCCCGGCTGACGCGGTTTCGTGCCGCCCCGGCAGACGCGGTTTTTTGCGCCGCCCCGGCTGACGCGGTTTTTGCCGCCCCGGCTGACGCAGTTCGGACTTTGCACTTTTTGGCTGAGCCTGGCTGGCGGCCCACTCACTCGATCGCCATGTCTGTTTGCCACAGTTTTCCCGGTGGTGCCGCACCCGGGCTCGCCCCGGCAGACGCGTTTTTTTTTTTCCTTCGCCCCGGCAGACGTGGTTCCCCCCCCCCCCTCCGTCTTTCTTTTTGTTTTTTTTTTCGCCGCGGCTGAAGTGGATTTTTCGGTGCCTCGACGCCCCGGTAGTCGCGGTTTTTCCGTTTCCGCACGGCCCCGGCTGACGCTGCTCGGTCACAGTCGCCTTTTGTGAGGATTGCAGACTTCTTGAGCGCGGGTGTTTTTTTTTTGTTGTTGTTGTTGTTTTATTACGCATTCGCTCCAGCAGACGCTGTTTAGACTTTTTGTTTCCTCTTTTATCCTGCGACGAGGTGACGAGGTTTATTCGGTGCCCCGCCGCCCCGGCTGAAGTGATTTTTCCTGTCCCGTGCCGCCCCGGCTGACGCGGTTGGGACTTCGCGTTTGTTCGGCCGCCACGGGTTTTGGCGCACTCGCTCGGTTGCTTGTTGTTGCCACTTGTTGCGAACCCAGGTTTCTTGAGCGAGCGCGGGCGTTTTTTCTTCCTTTCTTTCTTTGTTCTATGTGTTAGCGAATCGGCCTTTAATATCACACGAGGACTCACAACCAACAATTTTCAGTTTGAAGTGTAAAAAATCTGCAGGTGTTGACGTAACTGACTTGCCCCGTACCCTTGAGTACATCCATGAAGTTCTCGTAGTACTACTAAATCGCATTATTCCAAGTGGAGAAATTCCCATAAACTTGCAAACCTCTACACGAAAATCGGTGCGCGTGATAAAGTTGAAAATTATCGTCCGATATCAAATGTGCCTTCTATAACACAAATTCTAGGAAAAAAAAAAAAAAACACTTGTTCGCCGTTCTCTGCGCCGTGACTGGCAGCACTCCGGCGAAGCGAAACGGGGTCGATTCGAGCACGATATCGGCGTCTTTCGACGTGCTCGCCGGCGACCGTCGCACGAGTACGTCGCACGAGCGCGTCTGCCGGGGCGCCGTTTGCGAAGCCGACGCAAAAGTGGGAACCGCCGCTCGGATGATCGCCGCTTTCGGCAGAGTGAGTGTTGGCACTCCGGGGAAGCGAAACAGCGTGAATGCGCCCACGAAATCGGCGTATTTTGAAGTGCCCGCCGGCGACCGTCGCACGAGTACGGTAAACCGCGTCAGCCGGGGCGTAGTTCGGGACGCCGACGAAAAAGTGGGAAGCGCAACTCGGATCTTCGCCGTTTTTGCAGGAGTGAGTGGCGGCCCTCCTGCGAGACCAAGAAGCATCGATTCGTGCACGAATTCGGCGCCTTTCGACGTGATCGCCGGCGACCGTCGCTCGAGTAGGGCAAACCGCGTCTGCCGGGGCGGGCTTCGGGACGCCGATGCGAAAGTGGGAAACGCTGCTCGGATGTTCGCCGTTTTTGGCCGAGTGAGTGCTGGCACTCGGGCGAAGCCAAACGGGGCCGATTACGGCACGATATCGGCGTCTTTCGACGTGCCCGGCGGCGACCGTCGCACGAGTACGGTAAACCGCGTCAGCCCGGGCGGAGTTCGGGACGCCGATGCGAAAGTGGAGAACGCCGCTCGGATCTTCGCCGTTTTTGGAGGAGTGAGTGGCGGCACTCCGGAGAAGCCAAGGAGCGCCAATTAGCGCACGATATCGGCGTCTTTCGACGCGCTCGCCGGCGACCGTCGAACGAGTAGGGCAAACCGCGTCTGCCGGGGCGGGGTTTACGACGCCGACGCAAAAGTGGGAACCGCCGCTCGGATGTTGGCCGTTTTTGGCAGAGTGAGTGCTGGCACACCGGCGACGCGAAAGAGCGCGAAAGCGCCCACGAAAGTGGCGTATTTGGACGTGCTTGACGGCGACCGCTGCAGGAGTACGAAAAACCACGTCAGCCGGGGCGAGCGACCCACGGCGGTCTGGGTGCTTATCGCTGCTATTATAGGGGCACCCCGGCAGACGCAGAAAAAAAAAATTTTTTTTCGACCTTCTTTTTTGCTGGTCGAGCTCGGGTAACCCAGGTCGCAATGGGAGCCGCGCACGAAAGCGGCGTCGCGAGACGCGTTCGCGGTCGCTAGTCGCACGAGCTCGGCAACCGCGTCAGCCGGCGCGGAGTTCGGGATGCCGACGGCTAAGTGGGTACCGCTGCTCGGATGTTCGCCGTTTTTGGCCGAGTGAGTGCTGGCACTCCGGCGAAGCGAAACGGGGCCGATTCGGGCACGATATCGGCGTATTTCGACGTGCTCGCCGGCGACCGTCGCACGAGTACGGCAAAGCGCGTCTGCCGGGGCGAGGTTTGCGATGCCGACGAAAAAGTGGGAAGCGCCGCTCGGATCTTCGCCGTTTTTGCAGGAGTGAGTGGCGGCCCTCCTGCGAGACCAAGAAGCATCGACTCGCGCACGATATCGGTGTCTTTCGACGTGCCCGCCGGCCACCGCCGCACGAGTACGGCAAACCGCGTATGCCGGGGCGGGGTTGGCGACGCCGACGCAAAAGTGGGAACCGCCACTAGGATGTTCGCCGTTTTTGGCAGAGTGAGTGCTGGCACACCGGCGACGCGAAAGAGCGCGAAAGCGCCCACGAAAGTGGCGTATTTGGACGTGCTTGACGGCGACCGCTGCAGGAGTACGAAAAACCACGTCAGCCGGGGCGAGCGACCCACGGCGGTCTGGGTGCTTATCGCTGCTATTATAGGGGCACCCCGGCAGACGCAGAAAAAAAAAATTTTTTTTCGACCTTCTTTTTTGCTGGTCGAGCTCGGGTAACCCAGGTCGCAATGGGAGCCGCGCACGAAAGCGGCGTCGCGAGACGCGTTCGCGGTCGCTAGTCGCACGAGCTCGGCAACCGCGTCAGCCGGCGCGGAGTTCGGGATGCCGACGGCTAAGTGGGTACCGCTGCTCGGATGTTCGCCGTTTTTGGCCGAGTGAGTGCTGGCACTCCGGCGAAGCGAAACGGGGCCGATTCGGGCACGATATCGGCGTATTTCGACGTGCTCGCCGGCGACCGTCGCACGAGTACGGCAAAGCGCGTCTGCCGGGGCGAGGTTTGCGATGCCGACGAAAAAGTGGGAAGCGCCGCTCGGATCTTCGCCGTTTTTGCAGGAGTGAGTGGCGGCCCTCCTGCGAGACCAAGAAGCATCGACTCGCGCACGATATCGGTGTCTTTCGACGTGCCCGCCGGCCACCGCCGCACGAGTACGGCAAACCGCGTATGCCGGGGCGGGGTTGGCGACGCCGACGCAAAAGTGGGAACCGCCACTAGGATGTTCGCCGTTTTTGGCAGAGTGAGTGCTGGCACTCCGGCGAAGCGAAAGAGCGCGAATGCGCCCACGAAAGTGGCGTGTTTGGACGTGCTTGACGACGACCACCGCAGGAAAACGAAAAACCACGTCAGCCGGGGCGAGCGACCCATGGCGGTCTGGGTGCTTATCGCTGCTATTATAGGGGCACCCCGGCAGACGCAAAAAAAAAAAAAATTTTTTTTCGACATTCTTTCTTGCTCGTCGACCTCGGGTGACCCAGGTCGCAGTGGGAGCCGCGCACGAAAGCGGCGTCGCGAGACGGCTTCGCGGTCGCTAGTCGCACGAGCTCGGCAACCGCGTCTGCCGGGGCGGAGTTCGGGACGCCGACGGCTAAGTGGGAACCGCCGCTCGGATGTTCGCCGTTTGTGGCCGAGTGAGTGCTGGCACTCCGGCGAAGCCAAACGGGGCCGATTCCGGCACGATATCGGCGTCTTTCTACGTGCTCGCCGGCGACCGTCGCACGAGTACGGCAAAGTGCGTCTGCCGGGGCGGGGTTTGCGACGCGTACGCAATAGTGAGAACCGTCGCTCGGATGTTCGTCGTCTTTCGCCGAGCCAGTGCTGGCACTCCGGCGAAGCCGAACGGAGCCGATTCGGGCACGATATCGGCGTCTTTCCACGTGCTCGCCGGCGACCGTCGCACGAGTACGGTAAACCGCGTCAGCCGGGGCGGAGTTCGGGACGCCGATGCGAAAGTGGGAAGCGCCGCTCGGATCTTCGCCGTTTTTGGAGGAGTCAGTGGCGGCACTCCGGTGAAGCCAAGGTGCGCCAATTCGCGCACGATATCGGCGTCTTTCGACGTGCCCGCCGGCCACCGTCGCACGAGTACGGCAAACCTCGTCTGCCGGGGCGGGGTTTGCGACGCCGACGCAAAAGTGGGAACCGCCGCTCGGATGTTCGCCGTTTTTGGCAGAGTGAGTGCTGGCACTCCGGCGAAGCGAAAGAGCGTGAATGCGCCCACGAAAGTAGCGTATTTGGACGTGCTTGACGGCGACCGCCGCAGGAGTACGAAAAACCACGTCAGCCGGGGCGAGCGACCCACGGCGGTCTGGGTGCTTATCGCTGCTATTATAGGGGCACCCCGGCAGACGCAGAAAGAAAAAAAAAAAAAAAATGGGGACATGGCGTGCGTCACCGTGCGGCTTCGCAGCGTTGCCGAAGTCGCCGAGCCCTTCGACTGAGCCGAACGGCGGACAGGGAACGTTGGTCGGCCGTTCTAACCTGTCGGTGCCACGCCGAGACGTCGTTAAGGAAAACCGCGTCGTGGGCCTCTACGACGCCGTCGAGTCGTTGTACGTTTGGTGTCCAGCGTGTCGGCGGCGAGTAGCGGACACGTCGTTCACGACTTCGGTCTTTCGCAGTCGACGCGAACTTGCGGAGAGTCGTGGTGCCTCACGTTTTCGGCAGAAACCGCGGCGGAATTTTCCCGTGCGTGCGCGCACGACCTCGGTGCTGTGCCGTCAGCGTAGTGTTGCACAAACTCGTGGCCTACCCAAGGTGCGGTACGTTTGCGGCCGTATCCTCGGTGGGAATTTCGTGAGTAGGGTCGCAAATTCTACGACCTCGGCGGGTTTGAGAGCGACGTAGACTTGTGGCACGCTCAACGTGCCACACGTTTCGGGGCACACCCGCGGTGAAATTTTCTCGAGTACGCTCGTATTAGTGCCCAAGGAGGTCTGGGTACTTATCGCTGCTATTATGTGGGGGTTCTCGTGAGCGGCGTACGCGAAAGCGACCGGGTGTCTGATATGCGGCGGGCTTCGGCCTCGTCAAGCGTGTCCTCGGGTCTGCTCCAGGGGAATCCACGGCAGTCGTCTGCAGCCTCATCCGCTTGATGCGTTAGGGGCTGGTTGTCGGACGGTGCCGTTTTACCACGATATCGAGGTGTGTTCCGTGTCGTCCTCGGGCGATTCAGATGCGAAAGCGCCGAAGACGCGGGCGTGACCCGTCGTCTGGCGGCTTTGCAGTCTCGGCTCCGTTGCTAGTTCCGGCCGGTCCACCGACAGTGCAGCGGGCTTGGGCAACCCGCACGGCGCGACCGAGTCGATGCAACGAAAAAGAGCGAGCATGAACGTGCTTCTTGCCGCACGGCTCCCACTCGTCTTTCGGGAAGGTTGTGCCGTAGCGAGCTCGAACGCCGTCATCTCGGAGTGCAAAATAAGCGTGTTGGGGCGCCTGAAGGTGGCCTCCGCCGCACACAGACTGCGTCCGGCCCGCCGAAGGCGAGGACGGACGCGCAGTCGAACGATTACCTGGTTGATCCTGCCAGTAATCATATGCTTGTCTCAAAGATTAAGCCATGCATGTCTAAGTACATGCCGAAATAAGGCGAAACCGCGAATGGCTCATTAAATCAGTTATGGTTCCTTAGATCGTTTCTTCCTACTTGGATAACTGTGGCAATTCTAGAGCTAATACATGCAGTGAGCCTGGAGCCCTTTGGGTAACGGGTGCTTTTATTAGACCAAGATCGATCGGGTTTCGGCCCGTATTGTGTGGTGACTCTGGATAACTTTGTGCTGATCGCATGGCCACGAGCCAGCGACGTTTCTTTCAAGTGTCTGCCTTATCAACTTTCGATGGTAGGTTACTTGCTTACCATGGTTGTTACGGGTAACGGAGAATCAGGGTTCGATTCCGGAGAGGGAGCCTGAGAAACGGCTACCACATCCAAGGAAGGCAGCAGGCGCGCAAATTACCCACTCCCGGCACGGGGAGGTAGTGACGAAAAATAACAATACGGGACTCTTTTGAGGCCCCGTAATTGAAATGAGTACACTCTAAATCCTTTAACGAGGATCAATTGGAGGGCAAGTCTGGTGCCAGCAGCCGCGGTAATTCCAGCTCCAATAGCGTATACTAAAGCTGCTGCGGTTAAAAAGCTCGTAGTTGGATCTCAGTTCCAGACGAGTAGTGCATCTACCCGATGCGACGGCTCGGACTGAACATCATGCCGGTTCTTTCTTGGTGCACTTCATTGTGTGCCTCGAGATGGCCGGTGCTTTTACTTTGAAAAAATTAGAGTGCTCAACGCAGGCGAGTCGCCTGAATAAACTTGCATGGAATAATAGAACAAGACCTCGTTTCTGTTCTGTTGGTTTTTGGAATACGAGGTAATGATTAAGAGGGACGGACGGGGGCATTCGTATTGCGGCGCTAGAGGTGAAATTCTTGGACCGTCGCAAGACGAACTACTGCGAAAGCATTTGCCAAGAATGTTTTCATTGATCAAGAACGAAAGTCAGAGGTTCGAAGGCGATCAGATACCGCCCTAGTTCTGACCATAAACGATGCCAACCAGCGATCCGCCTGAGTTACTCAAATGACTCGGCGGGCAGCTTCCGGGAAACCAAAGTATTTGGGTTCCGGGGGAAGTATGGTTGCAAAGCTGAAACTTAAAGGAATTGACGGAAGGGCACCACCAGGAGTGGAGCCTGCGGCTTAATTTGACTCAACACGGGAAAACTTACCCGGCCCGGACACTGGGAGGATTGACAGATTGAGAGCTCTTTCTTGATTCGGTGGATGGTGGTGCATGGCCGTTCTTAGTTGGTGGAGCGATTTGTCTGGTTAATTCCGATAACGAACGAGACTCTAGCCTATTAAATAGGTGCGGGGTTCCCAGCACCTTACAACCTTCTTAGAGGGACAAGCGGCTCCTAGCCGCACGAAACAGAGCAATAACAGGTCTGTGATGCCCTTAGATGTCCGGGGCCGCACGCGCGCTACACTGAAGGAAGCAGCGTGTCTTTATCCCTGTCTGAAAAGACTGGGTAACCCGTGGAACTTCTTTCGTGATTGGGATAGGGGCTTGCAATTGTTCCCCTTGAACGAGGAATTCCCAGTAAGCGCGAGTCATAAGCTCGCGTTGATTACGTCCCTGCCCTTTGTACACACCGCCCGTCGCTACTACCGATTGAATGATTTAGTGAGGTCTTCGGACCGATGTCCGGCGCGGCCTTTCGGTTGCGCCGGTCTGTTGGAAAGATGACCAAACTTGATCATTTAGAGGAAGTAAAAGTCGTAACAAGGTTTCCGTAGGTGAACCTGCGGAAGGATCATTAACGGATTGTGAAGGGTGAGCGCCTCAGCTGCGTCTGCGCCCGACACTTTCTGCCGCTGACCCCGTTTGGACGCGGGGTCGGCTTTTCCCCACGGGGCTGCCTGAATGTGGAGCGGCACCCCGTGACAAATTGTTGCGCCCAGCGGACGCCAACACCGCGACCTTGGACGGTCGGCCAGGTGGCGGACGCGGGTACAAACGGCGCAACGCACTCATAGGTCGGCTTTCGACCCGCCACTGCACCGTGGCTCGAAGCGCTCGAAATGCGCGACCCGACCGCTGCGGGACCGCCTAGTACTGTAAACAGGAGCGGCGGAGCGCGAACGGCGAGTCGTGGTTACGTCGGTAGAAGGCGAGGCTGCGCGTTCCCGAAACGCCAGCCGAGTGCCCTCCCGACCGTTCGAGCGTGCAAGAACGAGACCCGACAATCGCGCGGCGACTGCCAAGTACGAGAGGAACGGCACAAGCGTCGGCGGTCGGTCAAGGAACTGGCGATGTGACGGGTCCGCTGTGCACCAGTGCATACCGTCCCGCCGTCCGCGGCAAGCGCCTCCGCGTCCTCGGGTGACGGAGGCTGCCGGTCGGTTCTTGCAGGCGAGGGATCTCGCTGGCACCGGTTCGCGTTGACGCGCGGCCGGTCATGGCACGGCGATGCGACGGCCGAGGTGCGCAGTACTCGATGGAGGAACCGCACGCTCCGATGACCGTCCCGCCCTCCGCGGCGTATGCGTACCGACCGTAATGGTTGCAGCAGCGCCGGCCGGCTTTTGAATTCGCCACACGAAACACGGTGCGAGATCGCGGTTAGGGGAGCGTCGACGTTGCCAGGCGTTTTGCTTGCTGCCGAGGGAAAGGCGGCACGGCCACGTCGCGCTCGTCGCGATTAGCGGGTCTGCGCGCTTTGGGAAGGTGCCGCAACGACTTGCCGAAAGAGGAAGCACGGAAGAACGAGGGACTTGGACGTCCCGACAATTGAACGCACTTGCGGCCAGGCCCTTGCTGGCTTCGTTCTTCCGCCTCGAGTAGGCTCGTACGCGGCTCCGGCGCCGAAAGTGGTCCTTGGCACCGACTTCGGTGGACGTGGGAAGTGCCGCGCAAGTACGGCGCGCCTGGCTCCACCTGTTGGCTAAAGTAGGCAGCCGGATCGGCATTTTGGTGTGCGGTGGCAAACCGTGGATGCGAAAAAAGCTTGTGCGATTTCGTGGAACAAAAAGCGGGGGTCCCCCTTTTTATGCGGAGGAGACCGACCCGCCTGCCGTGGTGAACCGCGACGCCACGGTAAAAACGGGAGAGGCTTGTCGATGGGACCGTGCATCCCGCGCTCCACGGAGGCCGGGAGGCGGCCGCCCGAGGAAATGTGTAGCCGTCGAGGCCCGCATCTGCGTGCACTCTTATCCAAATGGGTGTACCGCAGGCATTTTCTGGTTAGGCGGGCCAATGAGAGCGAGCACACAACGATACCTACGGGTCCGGCTTGGAGAACCGGCTTCGACGCCTCCCGAGTATTTATAGAGGGGTGGACCACGAAAGCACTCGCAAGTAGCGAAAGCGAAACGCCGTCCGAAACACACCGTTTGCTCGATTTGCGGCAGCCGAAAAAGGCGCGGCAGAGTTTTGGAGTCCAAGCGTGCGCTGAAAAGCGCCCTTCTTGGCCACTGTTTGGCCGAGTGCCAGAAACGTTTGGTTTTGACTGTACGGAATTGAACAAACACTTTTTCACGACTCTAAGCGGTGGATCACTCGGTTCTCGGGTCGATGAAGAACGCAGCCAGCTGCGAGACTTGGTGTGAATTGCAGGACACACTGAGCACTGATTCTTTGAACGCACATTGCGGCCTTGGGTCTTCCCTTGGCTTCGTCTGTCTGAGGGTCGGATCACATATCAAGAGAGCCTTCGGCGCACAAGGGAACGTGAGCCGTCGACTCGTTTTGACCGCGTCGGCAACACGGACAGCACGCTGAACACCTCACAGCGAGCGCCAACAGCGGCCACTCAAGGGCGAGACGGTGGCGACCGTCGTGCCAGAGCCCAACCGAAACGGGGGCGACCGACTGCATTGAGGATGTGGCACCTCGTTGAGACCGCCGCAGGACTTCGAGTCGGAAGGAAGCCTGCAGGGAAAGTGCGGTCGAGGTTGCGTACTCCTCTCTGCGACCGGGCGCGCAAGAGCTGCGAGAGCCACGGACGCGCAACTTTAACGCACGGTAAACACGAGGAGCGAAAGCCGGCCAGCAAAGCTTCTCCAGCCGTGCGCAAAGTGCGCGAGATCGCAGCCTTGCGTTGCGCTTGTTGCCCTCGAAGTAAGCAGGGTGTCCCGTAGACCGGGCGCTCGAACACGCTGCGGGGCCGTGCCTCCTCCAGGCTTTGCCGCGCGAACAGGGAACGTTCGCGCGCAAAGCGCAGGGAGGTGAGGAGGCTGCGCCCGACGTTTGCGGTTCGCTGCGTACGCGGTTGATGCGGAGAGCACGGCGCGACGACTTGCCGCGAAGCGGAAAAAGTCTCCCGCACGAGTTGGCGAAACGTTGGCGAAGCTTAAGGCGTTCTCGTCGTAGTCCGCCGTCGGTCTAAGTGCTTCGCAGTTCCCGTCCCGTTCAAAAAACTGGGCCACTCCAGTTGGGGCGGGGGCGACGCTACACGAGACGATGCCTCTCGCCAGGCTGCGTGGCTGCCCTTGCGGCGGCGGCGACTGGCCTCGGCGGTGTTTGGGCTTTCGACACGGTCGTTTATCACGCAACTGCTCGGACGACGCACGCGCGCAGC